>NW_026726220.1:0-77661 GCF_029784015.1 Lycium ferocissimum
GGCTAAAATATGTTCCACCCATATTGTGCTTCAACAAGAGGCCCAAACTGACGGGCAATGAAGCCCGGTAACCGAATGTCACTATGATGAAAGAATGTAAAGCATACGAGTAAGTAATTGTGATCTAAATAGTTCATTCAGAACTCAAGAATAAATCTGAACGTAAATCAAGCGAATCAAGTACTAGGATGCCCCGTGGTGGCCGGTGCTCTAGTTCCTTCTGATGGTGACTGAAGAATGTCTCCTGGCGACAGTTTATCGAGTTGTGATTAACGAATTAGAAATGGACATGGACGAAGAAATGAGAAAAGTACCAAAGGGAGCACTCAAGATGGGCGCAATTAATTGACCAAATGGAAAATACATAGTTATGGACAGAAGAGGTAGTGTGACGAAAAGGTCATCAAACGAAACCACTACTAAGATGAAGTTAGTATGACTTCGGGTAAGATTGTAAGTTAACAATGAGTATATGGAAGGAGTGAGGGAACATGAAGCATAAGGAAATACAACATATTACGTATATATGACCTTATCGTGGAAGCAGCGAAAACCATAAGAAACAAGAATTGAGAATTTGTGAAACGACTGATATGTTGTAAGTTTATTGGGAAAAGTAGATGGTACCTATCTTATGGGAAGAAAGATGGTATTGTCAGAAAGCTTGGAATATTTATCGTCAAAATATAAATGTTACGAAATGAAGAATTTGAAACGATTAGACGCACTAACTAACTTTTGACGGGAATAAATGCAATGCGATTTGGATATGTTGTTGCCACAATGACGTTATCCGAGCACCAATCACTAATGGGAATTATTAGAGTGTGGCTCGGATCAATTGTTACAATAGTGATATTACCTGAGCCCTAACCGTCAGACTAGATTTTGTACGAGATATTGAGAGCTTTACCGTTCCGCGAATGTGTTAGAATTTCATATGGGGGTAATCTAAGTTATAGAAGGAAAAAAAAAAAGACGTGGATACGGTATGGTATGCTAAATGTATTCGGAAAGAAACATGTGAGTTTGGAAATTTTAAATGGAGACATAATGTTATAGCCCCCATTTTGTACGTTTGAAAATTTCAAGGTTGCCGCGGAAAGTCAAGGGCGAGACGACTTCCAAAAATTATTTGCACGTGTACGTCGTTATAAAATTATTTTTGACGATTATTAGCATGGAAATATTTGGAAAGGTCAAGGGTAAAAGAGAAATTTGCAAAATGGCCAATGGAAATAATGTGGAAGGTTAGGGGCAAAATCGTAATATTGAGAAAAGTCGAAGGGCAAAAATGGAAAATTTGGAAAATGGCATTTTGGTAATTTTGTGGAAAGACGAGGGACAAAACGGTAATTTTACAAACTCTAGAAAAAATTCAAGAAAGGAGGAAATCAAGAGAATTCTAGAAAAAGGAAAATAAAGAAAAAAGAAGGGAAATTTCTAGAGAGGGGCATGTGCCCCTCACATGACCCTTAATGTATATATATATATATGTGTGGGTGCTTGTCATCTTTTCATGAAGAGAGGAAAAGAAAGAAAGAAATAAGTGAAGAAAAGAAAGAAAAAAGGGGCGGCTAAGGGGGTCGGCCGAAACCGCCCCCTCCAACTTGGTCTTGATTAATTCGTTGCTTCATGTTTTCTTACTAATTAGAAGGCCCTCGTCGACGTGGAGTGATTGTTGAGAGAAGAAGACTAATGGTTTGGCAAGAAACAATGCTAGCCGTGTAGTGGAGGTTGAAGGAACAAAGGTAAGGGTTCATCTTTCTTTGTATGTTGTGAATGATTTGGACGTATTGCATGACGTAGAAATGAGTGGAAATCATAGAAATATGGAAATTATGCATGATGAAGTTGTAGCCGTGTGGTGGTAGTATTGATTGAATATGTGTTGTATTAAATAAGTATGATGAATCAATTTATTTAGCATGTTTGTGTGTTGTGCAATGCGTAGAAAAATGAATGAAACTCATGAGATTATATATGTTGAGGTTGTGGCCGTATGGGCTGATTTGGTATGGCAAGGAATGGGCAAATTTTATTTAGTATTTTTGGCCATCGTTGTTGAGAATTATATGGTGTGAATGAAAGCTAAATGACTTATGTTGGAGTTGTAATTATATGAGCCGTTTGGGAGCTAATGTGATTATAATAGGTCTTCTTGAATTTATGGAAAATAACGTTGGTAATGTATGGATTATCGGTGCCATTGATGAATTTAGAAGGAAGTTGTTAGCTTCGGGTTCTATGGTGTAGTAAATAAATTGTTTGAATATTTTGTGGAATGCTTGGAATGTTTTTAAATCATGTGTAAGTGGTTGTGGATTAGTAATGAATATATGAACATGGGAATTAAATTGAATGTGAGTAATATGTCATGGAATTGTAAGAAAAGGATTGGTAATGTTAGAATATATTTTGGGTTGATTATTGGTATTGTTGATGATAGTTTGGCCGGGTTGAATTCCCGGATTATTGTTAGTTGAAAATTTGCCGAGCGTGAATCTCGGGGATGTCGTAATTACGAGGAAATGCCGCCGAAATTTCGGTAGCCTATAAGCGAACTTGTATGAAAAGTTAAGGAAAACATAAGTCGATGAATCTAACGATCATATGGATCCTTTTGAATGTAGATAAGCAAGTTGGGATAAACAAGTATAGCTAGCAAGGCGGCGCAGGTATGTGAGGCTTACTTTTCTTTTATGGCATGTCCTAGAGCCAATAAGTTGTGATATAATGTGTAATTGGGGTAACTCTCGCTTGATGTCCGAGTCATCGTTTATGATTATGGTTATGTTATATATATAAGTCTGTTAGCATCATTAAGTTGTGTATGTTTGATAAATGAATAAGTATGAAAAGCTTCTGTGACTAAAAGAGTTTGGTAAGTATGAACATTTCCAACTTCCGTATGTTATCTCGATCTCTGCGAAGTGGGCCCACAATTTCCCAATACCCTCCTTATGTATGTCCGTCTGTATGGTAACTGAATATGTCCGTTCGTATGGTTTCGGATATGTCCGTTCGTATGGCATCCGGATATGTCCGTCCGTATAAGCATCGGATATGTCCGTCCGTACGCTAATGGGGTATGTCCGTCACCCCGTTCTCCGAAAGCTCCGTAAGTTAAATGCCCCCGACTTCGTGAATAATTCGGATTTGCGTCGGAATGTTCGTCCCGATATAATATGCTTCGACCACCCGATGTGATACGTCCCGGCGTTCGATACGATGATTGCAACGTCCGGTAAGGATTGACTCGAAATGCGTTTCCGAGCCTCGATATCGGTAAGAATATTCGTTTGTCGAGTCCGGATTTTTATATGCATATGTTTCGCACTACTCGCTCGTGCAAGGCTCAATGTATCCTTCACCGCGTCCCGGCTGTGTTCGATATGTTATCGTGCGCATTACTCGCACCGTCTCGGTATCGCTCACCGCGTCCCGGGCCCCCCCGTTATCGTGCACTTCTATGCATTGTTCACCGCGTCCCTCATAGGCGGGCCGGGCTCTGTTTTATGATATGATATTATGATTTGATGTATGGGGTGGTGGCGGACGGCATTTGATTTGATCTGTCTGTTCACCGCGTCCCGTACTAGAGGGCCGGGTTACATTACCGCGCCCCTCCCGGAGGGCCGGGTTCGATATATGTACGCTACGGCGTTCGATTATGTGCATATCCGACATATGATTCGATTCGTTACCGCGCCCCTCAACGCAGGCCGGGTTCTCGTATATGTACGCGCGGCGTTCGATTACATGCATATCGATATATGATTCGACTCGTTACCGCGTCCCTCAAAAAGGGCCGGATCCGTCACCGCACACGGCATGATCCGACCCGCATTCGTATGTATGTTCGCATATGAATCCGATTGTAATAGTACGTATTACGATCCGTAATACAGTACGTACGTTCGCTCGCTTACGATCCGTCCGATACATTACGTACGTCCGTTCGGCGACGCATCCGTCCGCTACGATCCGTCTGATACATTCTATACGTCTGCTTTGATTACGGGTCTGTCTGGTATGTTCGGTACGCTTCCTGTATCTCCGATTCGGTCTACGATTTTGTCTGTTATGCTTCCGTACTTATGTTTACGACTAAGGTTCTGTCCGTTACAGTCTGTATGTCTGTATTGCTGAGTCTGATTACGGTTCTGGGTCGGGGGCTCTATTGTCGTACGTTAGTTTTGATTATGATTTGTTTACAGTTTCTCTGGCCTTGCATACTCAGTACATTTTCCGTACCGACCCCCGTCCTTCGGGGGCGCGTTTCATGCCGCGCAGTGCCCACGATGAGTGGAAGATGTTCCGGCATGATTGGCGAGCTCCAATTCCTTCCGGAGCACCGCCGAGTCCGAGTACGTACGTTGTGTCTTCCGGATGGTACTAGAGACTTTGCGTACAAAGTGGTGTGGGTATAGTGTGTCGGTTGTGTGAGCGGCTCCATCACCGATTTGTCAATCCGTGTTTGTATTAAAGTTTGTATAATTACAGATTCTGTCAAACTAGAAAGCTTTATTATGCATTTTATGACTATTCGGTATTGGGTTTTGAAAAAAAAAATTACATGTGCGGTAAAGGTCTGCGGGTTCGCTCGGCCTTAAATCGAGGTCGGGTGCCCATCACGTCCCTCGGAAATTGGGGCGTGACACATAAGATGGAAGGTAAATAGACAATGATAGGGGAGCACCCTAAAGGGGGGAAGCGGACAAGAGAAACGCAAAGGTAACATGGAAATCAACTAATATTATGGCACGTTTAATGGAAACGTTTGAATTTTCTACGAGATCCTATGCTGAAACCAGTTGGTAAAGTCAGAAACCGACAACAAACGAATGGGATCCAAGACGATAATTAAAGTGGTGCTAGGGGTTGTCGGTGAAGGTTGTGAGTAATATGATTCCAGGTAGTGGATGCTTGTAAAAAGAGAAAGGAATACGACAAATAGAATCAGCGCATTTTGGTACGAATGAGATATGTAAGATAGAATGAGTCAGAAAGAGGAGAGACTATGTTTGAGATCGAACATACTTTCTGCAAATTATACAAGAATGGTCATGTAACTCACAAATATTTGCACAATAAGCAAACCAAGTGAGTACATGATTGAAAAAAATGTAAGGATCTAATAATAACAGTATGGTTATGATATTTTGAATATGATACAGAAAAATGCAAGGGTGGTCTAGACCAAAGTGGAATTGGTACTAAAAGTAAGCAGAACTTGACCAGGATCAATTAAAGATTCCTCCCGATACTGATTGTAAGACAAAGGGAGGAGACAAGGAACAACCTAAAGGTTAGTAAGGCGATGCTAAGGCATTTCTTGGATTAACTTACGTACGTTTACATACTCTCGTAGAGATTACAATATAATCAGTGGCAAGTTGAAGATTAAGAGCAAAATTGCGTAAAAAGGGAAATGAAAGAGTTTGAATCAAAGACAACGAGAGTGATATGAAATAAATGCCAAAAATATGACGGATAAAATGTAGGAAATCATAGAATGGTTAAACAACATTACGTAACTATGTAGAATTATACCTCAAGGAGGTAGTGAAATTTCGTAAGGGTCCACGCCTATTATGTCGAACAAAATACCCAGCATACGGTTAACCTATGGAGATTTGTCTGGAAGAAATTAAGAGTGCAAGTAAGTCTTAAACCCGCATCTGCTCTTGAACTGGCGGACAAGCTAAGCGTGCTACTGAGACGTTAATAATAAGTTGCGAGCCTATGCCATTGTTTTCTGAGGCAGTGGAAATAAACACTTGCCACTCATTGAGGTTGTTGATAATAACAGCATCCGGAAGACACTGTATGGCTAGAGGTGTACGTCATTAACCGACTAGTTCAATAGCGACAAGGTTAAATTACGTGGTCTGAACATAATCCATCGAGCAGTCAATAATGTGAAACTTATTCGGAGACAGCCATTAGCGACTCAGAGCTGACAGAAATCTTATACAAGTGATCATTGTCGACGCTTAGAACTCCGGATTGGTAACTGGATATTTTCAAAAATATCACCCATGAGAGGTGTTATGAGAAAAACATAACCGAGATGTATTGGACGTTATCGGGTCAGTCGTGAAGTAGACAAGGTTTTCTATGAATCAGATTTACTATCTAATTGAGAAGCGGTGCATCTAGTGTTCCGCATGCCTATGCTTCGCAAATACATTGTGACCCCTATAATATTCACCGTGGAGGGGCATTCAAGGAATAGAAGAGCTGCCCTACGAGAAACGGCCAATAACGATCCTAGTTGGCGGTGAAAGAAAGAAACCGGGTGATAAGGATGTGGCTCGCATTAACGCATCGTTTGGCGTAATAGTAGTAAGGAAAAGGTGACTTAAGAGGCTCCAGGCGAGATGAAAAAGAAGTACCCCTACTTGGTTCCTATGCCTACGGATAGTCAGAATTACTTATTTGACTGTGTTGATTAATGCACGAATTGTGTGCGATAACCGTAAAAAGGAAACTCCCCCAGAAATACGTATGAGTCCCTATAGGGCTAATTTAACATTCGAGGATGAATGTTCTAAAGGGGGGAGGATGTTATACCCCGTATTTTTCGCGTTCGGATAATTTGAGATAATTGTGACAAGTTAAGGACAAGATTATAATTTGACTTTGTTTGGTACATAAGTTGGTTATGAAAATTTTAGATGTGGAAATATGAGGAAAGGCTAGGGGTAAAATGGGAAATTCACAAAGTGGCTCGAGGAAATAGTATGAAAGGCCAAGGGCAAAATTGGAATTGGCAAAACTATTTGTTCATGAAAAAAAAGAAAGAAAGAAAGAAAGAAAGAAAAAAATAATAAGGGGCATGTGCCATGCACATGGGTGTGTGCCATGCACATGACCCCTTAATAAAAATAGCACATGGATGAAAAGAATTCATCCATGCTTATTTGGAAAGTTCAAGAAAGTAGGAGAAGAGAAAGAAAGCAAAGAAGATGGAGAAAAAAAATGGCCTATTCGGCCAAGACCAAAGGGGACCAACCCCATGAAATTTTGTTCCCAAAAATTAATTTCTTGTTGTATTCCTACTAATTCAAGGCTCCTCTACAACGTGGTATAATTATTTCAGAAGGAAGAGCACTTGTTTCATCAATTTGATACCTTGGCCAAGTGAAGAACTTTGGAAGAAAAGGTATGATTTCATTCCCTTTTATGGGTTGTGAAGATTTGGTTTATGTTGTGAAATGTAGAAATGAGTAGAAATTATGAGAATATGGAAGTTGCATGGTGAATGTGAATGCATGCATGTGGTCGTGTATGAGCTATGTTGTATGGTTGAGACGAAATGAATTTTATGTTGTATTCTAGATGTGGTTATTGTGGAATTTGTATTGGAAATGGAAGTTGAATAAAAATTGGAAGAAGTTGGAAAAATTTCCATGTTGGCCGTGGGCTATGTTATGGTGAAATAATGATGGATTTATTTTGTTTAACATGTTAGTTGTGTTGTTGTGATCTTTACAATGCAAATGAAGATTATATGGGTGAAGTTGGCATGAAAATGGAATGTAGAGAAATTATGTCATATTAATATGATTTTATGATATTAAGATAATGAAGTTGTTTGGGGTGTAGATTGTTGTTGTTGATGAATTTGGGAGACGAAAATATGTTATGAACATTTATGTCGAAAAATAGAGACTTTGAATGGATTATGATTTCGGTGAGATTTTTGTATGCTTTGCAAATAGTTTGTAGGATGATATGGAATACCTCCGGATTGTGTTAGAATGATTTTGATTAGTAAATGAATATGGAAATGTTGATATTAGTTTGGAATTGTGAAGTTGGAACGGAAGTTGTCGCCTTATATAGAAATGAAGATTTCTTATGTTAGAATGCATTCTAGTTGCTTATTGATGTTGTTGGATTATTGGGTTGTTGTTGATTGACATATTGGACCGAGCTAATTCTCGGGGATGGCGCATTTACGGGGGAAATGTCACGAAATTTCGTAGACAAGCGTTACTTTAAGATTCAATTCCTAAAGGCTTATAATTCATACTTGGTAATTGTGACCATTTGTAGATTTTGAAGGATTTGGGATTTGAGTTTGGACAAGCATAAAAGGAGAATAAGGTATGTAAATTTCTCCTATTCTTTCTCTTGGCATGTCCTAGATATACTAGGTTTGAATTTGGACCTCGGGGACAACTCTACTCTTCGGAATCTACGTCCGAAATCGCCCCTTTTTAATTCAGTGGAATTGAACTAATTATGTTATAAATACTTAGAAAAGTTGACTAAACCTCTAGAATTTGTGTAAATGAAACCCTATTACCTTAAAACCCTCATAAGTGACGTCATAAAGTTTAAAATACATGATTTATGTTCGCCACCTCATTTGATCCGAGGTGGGCCCACTATTCCTGAATTTTTCTTTATTGTTCCGATTGGCTTATTTTTGAACAGAAACCAAAGGAAACTCTTAATTACTCTTCTAACTACTAAGCGACAATTGTTTTAATTATTTTAATGAGTCTTATACATACGTCGAAATATGCAACGATTTCAGAAAGAATAGTATGACATGAACCATCGCGTTATCTGAAAGACATATACTATGATTATCGCTCAATTTCTTTTATATGATTTGTCATCTGAATTAAGCTATCGAGTTCCCGTAAATGTTTCGTATTTTGACATGCACAAATAATCCCGAAGTTTTAATTTGATATAATCCCCGCGGCATCCGAAAGGTACGTGCTATGACTATCGTCGATTTCTTTCCTAAATGACCCGTCGCTCGGATTATTCCGTCGAGTCCTTGTAAATATTTTATGATGCATAAGTTTCTCACTACTCCACTCGTGGATGCCTCAATGTTTCCTTCACCGAGCCGGGCCAGGATATGTTATCACGCGTATTCCACCGCATTGTTCGCCGTGCCTCGGTGTGAGGGGCGGTATATATGTACATGGGTTGTGGTGTATGATGTGCCATGTACACACTACGATATGATATGATATGATATGGCCATCCGATATGTTATGATATGTGCACATTTCCGATCCGATATGATATGTTGTGGCGCCGTGTCGGGGCGACCACTTTGCTTGCCGAGTCTCCCGATGGGAACCGGCTATGGCATGTTTTCTCGCTATGCATTTGCTTATGTTTTATGAGTAAGCATTTCTGACACTCCGGTTATTACATTTATGTTCTGTATCCTCTATTCAGTTATGATTCTGTTATCGCATTTTATGCTTTACATACTCAGTACATATTCCGTACTGACCCCCTGTTCTTCGGGGGCTGCGTTTCATGCCGCGTGTACACCTGCATGACTAGAAGACATTATAGAAGACGTTCCAGCGGCATTGGCAAGCTCCTTTTGCTCCCGGAGTGCTGCCGAGTCAAAGTGTGTATGCTATATGTTCTGGTTATCTGTTAGAGACTTTGCAGACAGAGTTGTGGGTTCTGGATGTCAGTTTTGTAGGCGGCCCCACCGGCCGTCATGTCATTCTGTATTATGCCATAAATTCCATATGATTGCATGTTCTGTCGATTTGTAAAATACAAAGGATATTTCCAAAATATTCGTTTGTACTTGTCATTTTTGTCTGATTAAGAGTCCGAAGTTTATGTATGTAATAAGAGTCAGTGGGTTTGCTCGGCTCCGAATGTGGGGTCGAGTGCCCATCACACCCTAGCAAAATCAGGGTGTGACAGCTTTTGTATGGTATCTGGAGTTATGTTAGAGACTTTGCAGATAGTGTCGTGTGTATGATATGTCAGTTTTGTAAGCGGCTATGTAAGCCGATGTATTATTATGCATTATGCTACGAACTTCATATATGTTTACTGTATTTCATACGATGCTAGTTTTATTTGATTTGACAAAGATGAAAGGCATGTTTGTTTTCGAAAAAAAATTTCATTACGTACTTGTGTCATGTTTTGCGGACCCAGTATGGTTATGAGTATTACGAAAGTCTGCGGCTTCGCTCGGCCCTAGGTAAGGGTCGGGTGCCCATCACACCCTATCGGATTAAGGGTGTGACAAATTGGTATCAGAGCAGTTCGTCCTAGGGGTTGTCTACAGAAAGTCGTGTCCAAAGAGTCTTGTTTTATGGTGTGTAGCGCGCCACACTTATAAACAAGGAGGCTACGGGGCATCTAGGGTGGTTACTCTTCTTTCACATCTGAGATCGTGCCATAGAGCCAAGCTATAAAAAAAGAGATTTCTTGCACTAATCTTTGATTTCAGCAGAATAATGGCATCGACAAAAGGAAGTGACTGATGATATTGGAAGTTATAAAGCACGCAGGTAAGCAAAGGTATGAAAAGTATATGTCGGGTAAGATAGTGAAGTGCGATCGAAATGTGAAGTTGAAAACTGAAAAGGGAAGTAAACAAGAAAGTGTAACAGGTGCAGTTTAAGCTGGGCACACGAGGTATGTTCCTCATTTTCGTGCTATTATTGATATTGGGAGCCCTGTGAGGCTGTGATATGAGATGATATGTATATGTGTATTTTGGCCCTGCGAGGCATTGTTGGTATTTCCTGCGTGCAAGTTTTGAGATAGTAAGAAATATAGAAAGCCCTCCAAATTTTCCCAGAAATAAAAAGAGAATGAGATATGGATCTGTGATATGTTTTGAAAGGTTGTGTCAATAGTAAGGGTAAGATTTGGCCAAGTTGCAAGTGCGGCCGATTTTGAGAAATAAGTTAATAGCTGGAGTGATAGAAATGGTAATCGGAGGTCGATACCGATATGGTACGAAGAATTTGGAAAGGGTTTGTGATATTAAGAGATGGTTTAGAAGAGGGGGTTAAGTTTGGAAAGTGTCAACATAATGATATTTGAGAAAGAAAGAAAGTCAGTAAATGAAAGGCAAGAGAATCAAAATTTCGAATAAAAGTCCCTTTCGAGTGAGATTGGAAATACGGAAATAGGGCAAAATATAATCGGGTGATAGTGTAAGTATAACTAAAAGGGGGAAGCGAGAGTAAGATAAAGAAATGACACGAGATGACGTGCCTAGAATGTTATGAGTTGAGTAAAGGGGGATTATAAGACGATTTAGGCAAGGTGTAATGAGATTCGACAAGAAGGAAAAGTTTAAACAAAGACATGATTGGTAGAAGAGATTGCGTGCTATGGTAATAAAGGAAACCCCGAGATCCTCACAAGACCCTATGCGATTAGTTGAACATTCGAGGACGAATGTTCTAAAGGGGGGAAGGATGTTATATCCCGCATTTCGTACATTGGGACAATCCGAGGTTAGTCATGATAAGTTAAGGTGAGGTTGTAATTTCTTCCAATTTTGTTAAAAGTGCATAAGTTGCATATTCATCTTTTTGTTGGCATGGAGTGTTAAGGGTAAAATTGGAATAAGAAAAAATTTGGGGTCAAAAGTGAATTATGGAAAGTTAGGCATTTCATGAAAATTAAAGGGCTAGAAGTGAAATTTTGGAAACTAATTATTTCATGAAGTAGCCAAAAATGGCCAAGTGGCCATGGGCCCCTCTTAAAGTTGGCCAATAATTTCAAGCCATGGATTGGCACATGTGTTCATCTTATATTGCAAGGTATATATATATATATATATAGGCAAAGGATGACCAAGTCAAGAGCTAGTCATCTTTTAACTTAAGAAAGATCAAGAAGCTTGGAGAAATATGAAAAAAAAAAGAGGGGGAGGTTCGGCTAGAAGGGCTGGCCGAACATGGCCATGAAAAATTGATCCCCAAAAATTATTTTCTTCTAGTTATCCCACTAATTGGAAGGTCCTCTATAACATGGAGTTGTTGTTGAAGCAAGCAAAGTGTGTGTTCTTGAAGTTCTCAAGCTCTAGCCGAGTGAAGAACCAAGTGAAGGTAAAGTTTTATCTCATTTTTTCATGTGTTATGGATGGTTTGTACTTGTTGTGGTATGTGGAAATGAATGAAGTTCGTGAAATTGTGGTGTGTTGTGTGTGGCCGTGTGGTATGTATTGTGTAGGAGGAGTGATGAATTAATTTTATGTAGCATGTTTGAGTGTTGTTATAGTGTGTGGAAATGGATAGAAATCATGAAAATTTTGTGTGTGGATGTTGGCCGAAAATGGGCTGTTTTTGGTAAGTTATGGCGAATTGATTTTACTTAGTATTTTGGTTGTTGTTGTCATGGATTATGTGATGAGAATAAAGGTATTGAATGATTCGAGTTGAAGTTGTAATTGTTGTGTTGTGGCCGTGTATGTGTGGTGTAGGGTAGAAGTGAAGAACTAATTTCATTTGGTATGTTTAGGATGTTGTGTTGTAGATTCTATGTTACAAAATGAAGGCTTAATGGTTCAAAGTGAAGTTGAAATCATGTGGGCGTTTTGGAACCTAATGTGATCTTAATATGGTTTCTTGTATTTTTGAGATTAATGTTGTTAAAGTATGGATTGTTAGTATGGTTTATGAATTTGGAAGAAAAGAAATGCGTTGTTGATATTTCCTTGGACTTGGAAGGTTTCGGGTTGCCTTATGTTTTGGTTGGGTTGTTTTGAATAATTTTGTGGATTGTTGGAAATGTTATTGAATAATGTTTGAATGGTTTTAGATTGGTATTTGAACGCGTGGGCAATGATGTTGGGTTGATTATATATGTTGATTTGAACGTAATTGGAACGTCGTCGCATTGTGCGAAAAAAAAGGTTGTTGATGTTAAAGTGCGTTTTGAATTAATGGTTGATGTTGTTAGAATGTTTGTTGGTATTGTTGTTGATGAATTTGGCCGAGTTGAAATCTCGGGGTTGTTGCAGTTATAGGGGAAATGCTGCCCAAATTTCTTGTTATATCCGGCATTTTCGCGTATTTGGAAAACTTGAAAAATAACTTTGGTTTGTGAGGAATAAGGTCATGTTGAATTTTTCTTAGTAAGTGTATGCCGGTTATGGAAACTTGAATGCGGAAACAATGGAGAAGGCCTAAGGGCAAATTTGGAATTTTGGAAATTTGTTTCGGGAAGTACAAAACAAGAATTATAAGGAATTGGGCTAAAAAAAAAAATGAAAATTAAGGCCCAAAGTGAAGGGGTGGCCGGCCACTACAAGGCCCAAACCCAAGTTTAATTAATTTTGCATGTGCTAATTAATTATAAAAGGATCATAAGCCTAGAAGTTTCAAGAAAAACAAAAGGAAAAATCAAGAAAAAAAAAAAGAAGAGCCATTCGGCTCTAGAGAGAAAGAAGGGAAAAGAAAAGAAGAAAAATTCTTGGAGCTTGGATTTTAATTCAAAAGTTTGGTTCTTCTTGAATTCTTACTAAGCTCAAGGTGTTCTTCAAAGTGGCATAATTATCTTGGCAAGAAAGTGTTCCTTTTGGCAAGAAGAATTTATTGGAAAGGTAAGGATTTCATGTTTTTATTATGTTATGGAAGGATATATATATGTTATGGTATGTGAAATTGAATGAAAATCATGGAAGGGTGATTGTTAGTGGGTAAGCCGTGTGGTGTGTGTGTTGTGTTGGGACCGTGTGTGTGTGCATGTTGCATGGCTATGATTAGTTGAATTTAGTGTTGTGTTTTAGTTGTGGTTATGATGGAATTCATGTTGGAAATGAAAGTTGAATGAGTTAGGTTGAAATTAGGAGTATAGAAGTTGGCTGTGAGCTATGGAAAAAAATTGAAATGAAAATGAATTGTTTTGTTTGACATGTTGGTTGTGTCGTTATGATTCTTATAACATTAATAAAGGTTTAATGGTTTGAGTTGGTATTGATTTGAAAGTATGAAGTCGAAGTGAGAATTATTACATTATGTCGGAAAGTAGGTTAATGGTATTATATTGCGATTTGTAATGATCGTTATGGTTGTCGTTGGCTTGTTGTTGGTTATTCTGAGCCGAGTCAAATTCTCGGGGCGTCACATTTATAGGGGGAGGTCTTTGCCGAAATTTCGGTAGTTAAGTATTAACCCAAGAGTGAAATGTTAACTCTCATGAATAGTAACTGGTAAAGGTGACCATTTGCAGATTTTTGACGAAACAGGAATCGAAATTGGATGAGCGTAAGGCATAACAAAGGTATGTAGAGCCTTGCCTTTCATTCTTTGGCATGTTCTGAGTGTAATAGGCTTGAAAGCGAGCCTCGATCGTATTTCTGCTCCTCACACTCTGTGATTGAAATTAGCGCAAAATCATTCAGTAAGATTGAATTATTCCTTTACCTTTTGTCGGCAAAACCGCCTATATGTGCATAACTTCCATAGATGGAGCCGAGACACCCTAAGATGATTACGGACGACTCCCTAAGGTTTATTATCCATAATTTATGTACGCCACCATGGTTGGGTCCGAGGTAGGCCCACAAAACCCTGATACTCCTGGTATGGCTCAAATTGATTTATTTCTGTTCGTTCTTCATAGGTAACTCTTAATTATGTTTCCGTCCGTTAACTAATAAGTATTGTGACTATCTTTCTGAATCTTGACATTATTCTGACATCTGGAACGATTCTGAACACTCTGTTCTGGTATAGTCTGACTACTCTGTTCTGGTATAGTCTGACTACTCTGATTTGACTTATCGTCTGGACTATTTCAGTTTCGTTGAGTCTGAGTATTGGTATGTATGCATATGGTTTCTCATTGATCTGTTCGTGGATGCCTCTGTCACACCCCAATTTCCGATAGGGTGTGATGGGCACCCGACCCTTACTTAGGGCCGAGCGAACCCGCTGACTAACGTAACATTCATACCCATACTGGGCCCACAAAACATAACATACACACGTAATGAAAATTTTTCGAAAAACAAATATGCCTTTCGTTTTTTTTTCTTTTTCTTTTTTAAACCAAATAAAATCGCAATCGCATGAAAACCGTAATATAAGGCGTAACGATGCTTCGTCTTTATATACCGCTTGCCAAACACATCGGTAGCATAGTACATACAAACACACCGGCTTACGCGACCACTTGCAAACGGACGACATATCACACACACGACACTGTCCGCAAAGTCTCTATCATAACTTCGAACACCATACAAAGCACTCGACTCGGCGGCACTCGAGGAAATGGAGCTCGCCAATCCAACCGGAGCATCTTCTCGCTAGCATCACCGACTATCCGTGGGTACCGCGTGGCATGAAACGTAAACCCGAAGAAAGGGGGTCGATACGAAATATATACCGAGCATGTAAAGCATAGCATACATCAAACGAGGTCATAACTAAAGTAGGAAGTACGAAAAGTGAGTCGTAATAACACAACTATCTAAGTACTTACATCCAACACACACAAATCATGCATACTCATACCGAACTATCATAATCTGTCATATGGAATGACGAAGAACCGATGTGGGATCGCTCATCATCGGTGATCAAACTCATCATCGGAGAACAAACTCATCACACATCATCACATATCAAATGCGGTCCATAGGACCCGTGCGTAACGTGGTCGCCACACTATCGCGCCACAACACAAGATAACTCGAGAAGATTTCAAATCTCCGTATCTCGAACACAACACATCATCACAACACATCATAAGCCATATCACAAGATAACTTCATAAACGAACCGGTACTTCTATGGCGAGGTCTCGGGAACCGTAACACAAGATAACCGAATATATCATAGTGCGCACGATCATATACCGGCCGGGATCCGGTGAAAGAGGTAACACAAAACGCACGAACAGATCGTAAGTAACCACACACATCGGACATCATCATCCGCGACTCAACCGAATAATCAAAACGAACCCCTTTTTTTTGAAAATCAAAACCATAGTCAAAACTAGTTTTCTCCCGAATCTCGCTCGGGGCATGTCAAACCGAACTTTAGAAACCATTGTTACGCGTCAAAATTATAGGCGTAAAATCTTTATTTCCAACTCGACAGAAAAATAGATAATCATAGTGAAGAAAATGTTAAATTTTCCGAAAAAAATCCATAAAGGTAGCATAGAAAGGCCGCGGGCCCCACGGACGGGTGCCGACCCCCGTCCGAGCCCGACTACGAGGGGTAGGGGAGAGTGATGTCTTATGAACTTATATATTATGTTTTGGGGCGTTTCGAGGTCGTATGCAAAAGTTACGGACGTTTGAAGTTTCGGAGTCGTTTAAGAACAAGTCTCCTTTGAAAACAAAATTCTTTTGAAAATAAAACTCTTTGAAAACCTTAAAAGTTTAATCCTACAAAAGACATAAGGGTCATAACTCGGCCGCGTTAAAGATACGAACATCAAGGAAATTATACAAATTGCTTACACAACATTCCAAACTCAACCTTATCGAAGACATACAAACCACAGCTTAACTATACTAAGGATGCCAACAGCACAAGCAAATACGATTCACAAATATATATTCGAGATTTACGAATGGAATTTCCCCGAGGCACAAATTATATCATACCTTAATTTCGTCTAAGACATGCCAAAAAGAAAAGAAGGGTAAGCTTCACATACCTGGTTTGCTTCCTAGGCTAATCCAAACTCAACCTCGGTCGCTCAAAATCTACAATAACATCGATAGGCATCGAACATTAGTCATACGCGCTAAAGAATCCAATTCCAAACCATTGCTTTTTCTACCAAAAATTGGGCGCATTTCCCTATATATTCACCAACCCCGAGATTTCAACTCGGCCAATATCAACAACAACCAAACCAACAACCATCCATACAAGATTTAAGAACATTCCGGACAATCCACAAAGTATTCAAGACAATTCAAACAACATACTATGAAACCCAAAACCTTCCAACTTAATGAATACAACAATAATACGTTTCTTTCTTTCAACTTCACAAACTACGTCAACGGTTCCATACATTACCAAACGACCTTCACAATTATAAGAAAACATAATAGAACCATATTGACTTCAAAACAGCCCGCAACACTACAGCTTCGACATAAGTCATTATACCTTTATTTATCACATAATCCACAACAAACAACAACCAAACGTTACATAAAAAATTTGTTCATCATACTCCTCCCAAACAGCCCCTATCCACTACACATCAACATCACATTCCATGACTTTTCATTCATTTCTACATGCCAAAACAACTTGCAAACATGCTACATACACTTAATTCTTCACCTCTACACAACTACACATATACACGGTTCCACACACACACTCACGGCTGCCCCTCAACATGCATGTTTTCATGATTTCCATCCATTTCAACACACTACAACAACACACAACAAGCTAAATACAATTTATTCACTATCACCACACAACACACACAACTCAAAGTGCCAACCTTCAACTTCCACAACTCAACTTCAACATTTATATTTTCATGTTTTTAATTCATTTTCACACTTCACAACACCTACAAACCATCCACAACATAAGAAAAATGAGATGGAACCTTACGCCTTCTTCCTCCCCTTCTCACGCGCCAAAGGTATGTTTGCAAGAAAGAATGTTTTGCACGCTCCAACAACCATTCCACGCTAACGAGGACCTTCCAATTAGTGCACAAGCTAGGAGAGAATAATTTTTCTCCTTAATTTTCCAAGGCCATGTTCGGGTGGGTGCCATGGCCGTATGGCTTTCTTGCTTTTTCTCCATGTTTCAAGAAATTTCTAGGTGTGGAAATTAATAAGATGACTTACTTAGTCATCTCTATGTATATATGTAACTCACCCACATGGCCCATGGCCCACACACACTCACACATGGCCGGCCACCTCATGGCCATTTCAAATAATGGCCAACTTTCCATAATTCATATTTTGGTCCCAAATTTTTCCAACTTTCATTTTCTAGTTTTCCTTATTCCAATCTTACCCCTAACACTTCATATCCACAAAAGGATGAATATGCAACTCATGCATTGAGACAAAATCAACAAATAGGAAATTAAAGGTCTTGTCCGTAACTCGTCGCAACTTGACTTAGAATATTCCGACGTACGAAGTACGAGGTGTAACGACCTCAATGCTTCCTTCACCGTGCCGGGAGTTCCGTGATTCGTGCACTTCCACCGCATTGTTCACCGCGTCCCTCGGATGTGCGGGCCGGGATCCGTTTATATCGATTATGATTTGATTATGTGATATTACGGGGATGGCGGCGAGTGATGGCATTTGATACGATCCGTCCGTCCACCGCGTCCGTACTACGAGGGCCGGTTTCGTTACCGCGTCCCTTACGCGAGCGGCCGGATCCGATTTATGATATGTATGTCTCAGATATGCTATGACTGCATGCATGATCCGAAACTCGATTTGGATAAGGATACGTCCGTCACATTTCCTCGCATGTCCGATTCGGATTCGATTCTCGTCCGTCATATTCGAGTTCGGGTTACGTCCGAGAATCGTGCGTTACGCCCTCCCCTCGATTCGGTGGACGATTTGTAATCATACTCGAGGCATCCGATTTGTATTGTCTTCGCGCACCACATTCGTACCTCTAGTCCGTGTTGAAACTCCGTCGCCTACACTCCCAAACCACGACATATTACGATTACGTACGTACACTCAGTAAGTCCGACTCGCTATGGATCCGATTCTCGTTCGTTATGATTTTTATATATTTGACTCGACTATGATTATGTATGTTATATTTCCGCTTTTACATACTCGGTACACCTTCGTCGACCCCCTGTTTTCGGGGGCTGTGCTACATGCCGCGGTATGTACGCACCTCGAGATACGCCACCGCCTTAGGTACACCTGGCGTCCGTTCGCAGTGCCTTTGATCCGGAGCCGATACTTTTGGTATATATCTTCCGTTGTTTGTACGTTTGTACATATGATCATTTGGGTACGGCCCCGGCCACTCTCTTCGATTCTCGTTCGTATGTTAGAGGCCATCGTAGACATGTTTGTGGGTTGTGGGTTGTCACTTGTTCGGGTAAGTGAGTACGGTACGCGATGCGAGTATTTACGCTTATTATGACGATACTAACAACGGCTTATGTACGGGTTTAAGTATGTATATATTTTTGTGCGATGTAATTTATATACGTATGAATTTATGTATGTACGAACGGAATTAGCCGTTTGTGCGCGGATACGGTAGGTAGGTACGTACGGGTGTCCGGTTAGGACACCGATCGCGACGCGGCGGGGGTTGGGTCGTGACAAAAGTGGTATCGAACGGTCGGTCCCTCGGAATGTCGCAGCGAGTGTCTAGTAAGTCTTGTTTATCGGTGTGTTGGGCCCCACGTCTATAAACGAGAGGCTACGTGGACATCTAGGATGTTATGTTACCCTTTCTTGGAATCTTAGATCGTGCGATAGAGGCCGTATTGTTAGGATGGTTCCCCGACGAATTCTTTGTGTCTACAGCGAGGCTCCAAAAGAGCAATAGTGTCAGCATTTTGGGAAATTGCTTCTGACCCTATCCCTGCAGGTGATTGTAGGTTGACAGAGATGAAGAGGACGGCTCCTGACGATGGGGATGGGGGTGCTAAGAAGGCCCCTAGGATGTCACCGGGACCGAGTAGGCAAGTCCCGACTACTCGATTGAGACAGACCCTTCGGAGGATCCCACGGAGGACAGTTACGATACGGAACCGTCGGAGGACCCATCTACGACGTACGCCTGACTCTGATTACGAATTTATTCAGTATGGTTCGGTAAGTCTGACTCCGATTATGGGTCCGTCCGATATGCTTCTGTACGTCTGGCTCCGAATTTGAATTCGCTTAAGATAATCGTCGGAATATGATTCTGTCTGTCGTACCTTCGTGCTTCTGATTCTGGAAATGACTCCGTTGACACCAGTTTGATCCCCTGGTTCTGATCAAGATTCTATACGCCGTATGGCCGATTTGAGATTGTGCGAGTAACCCTAGTATGGTAATATCGAAGAATGATAGAAGGAGTTGAAAAATGAAGGTCCTTGTAAGTACTCTGACCAAGTGCAAGTGTGTAGTTGATGAAGGACCTCCCCTGCTCATTTTGATCTACCACGAGGTTGAATTAACATTCGAGGACGAATGTTTTAAAGGGGGGGAGGATGTTATATCCGGCATTTTCGCGTATTTGGAAAACTTGAAAAATAACTTTGGTTTGTGAGGAATAAGGTCATGTTGAATTTTTCTTAGTAAGTGTATGCCGGTTATGGAAACTTGAATGCGGAAACAATGGAGAAGGCCTAAGGGCAAATTTGGAATTTTGGAAATTTGTTTCGGGAAATACAAAACAAGAATTATAAGGAATTGGGCTAAAAAAAAATATGAAAATTAAGGCCCAAAGTGAAGGGGTGGCCGGCCACTACAAGGCCCAAACCCAAGTTTAATTAATTTTGCATGTGCTAATTAATTATAAAAGGATCATAAGCCTAGAAGTTTCAAGAAAAACAAAAGGAAAAATCAAGAAAAAAAAGAAGAGCCATTCGGCTCTAGAGAAAGAAGGAAAAGAAAAGAAGAAAAAATTCTTGGAGCTTGGGTTTTAATTCAAAAGTTTGGTTCTTCTTGAATTCTTACTAAGCTCAAGGCGTTCTTCAAAGTGGCATAATTATCTTGGCAAGAAAGTGTTCCTTTTGGCAAGAAGAATTTATTGGAAAGGTAAGGATTTCATGTTTTTATTATGTTATGGAAGGATATATATATGTTATGGTATGTGAAATTGAATGAAAATCATGGAAGGGTGATTGTTAGTGGGTAGCCGTGTGGTGTGTGTTGTGTTGGGACCGTGTGTGTGTGCGTATTGCATAGCCATGATTAGTTGAATTTAGTGTTGTGTTTTAGTTGTGGTTATGATGGAATTCATGTTGGAAATGAAAGTTGAATGAGTTAGGTTGAAATTAGGAGTATAGAAGTTGGCCGTGAGCTATGGAAAAAAATTGAAATGAAAATGAATTGTTTTGTTTGACATGTTGGTTGTGTCGTTATGATTCTTATAACATTAATAAAGGTTTAATGGTTTGAGTTGGTATTGATTTGAAAGTATGAAGTCGAAGTGAGAATTATTACATTATGTCGGAAAGTAGGTTAATGGTATTATATTGCGATTTGTAATGATCGTTATGGTTGTCGTTGGCTTGTTGTTGGTTATTCTGAGCCGAGTCAAATTCTCGGGGCGTCACATTTATAGGGGAGGTGCTGCCGAAATTTCGGTAGTTAAGTATTAACCCAAGAGTGAAATGTTAACTCTCATGAATAGTAACTGGTACAGGTGACCATTTGCAGATTTTTGACGAAATAGGAATCGAAATTGGACGAGCGTAAGGCACAACAAAGGTATGTAGAGCCTTGCCTTTCATTCTTTGGCATGTTCTGAGTGTAATAGGCTTGAAAGCGAGCCTCGATCGTATTTCTGCTCCTCACACTCTGTGATTGAAATTAGCGCAAAATCATTCAGTAAGATTGAATTATTCCTTGCCTTTTGTCGGCAAAACCGCTTTATATGTGCATAACTTCCATAGATGGAGCCGAGACACCCTAAGATGATTACGGACGACTCCCTAAGGTTTATTATCCATAATTTACGTACGCCACCATGGTTGGGTCCGAGGTAGGCCCACAAAACCCTGATATTCCTGGTATGGCTCAAATTGATTTATTTCTGTTCGTTCTTCATAGTAACTCTTAATTATGTTTCCGTACGTTAACTAATAAGTATTGTGACTATCTTTTCGAATCTTGACATTATTCGACATCCGGAACGATTCAACACCGTTCGGCATAACCGACTACTACGGACGGACTTATCGTTTGGACTATTTCGATTTCGTTGAGTCCGAGTATTGTCCGTATGCGTATGGTTTGTCATTGATCCGTTCGTGGATGCCTCAATGCTTCCTTCACCGTGCCCGGCGTGTTCTCAGTTCGTGCACTCATCGTGTTCACCGCGTCCCTCACGCGCGCGGGCGCATCCGTTTATATCGATTATGATTTGATTATGTGATATTACGGGGATGGCGGCCGTGATGGCATTTGATCCGTACGTACGTCCACCGCGTCCCGTACTACGAGGGTTCGTGCGCGTCCGCGTCCCCGCGAAAGGGCCGGGATAAATTTATGATATGTATGTCCGTATATATGACTACGCACGACGATCCGAAACCTCGATTTGGATGCGGATCCGTCTCGGTCACGTTTACACATGTACTCCGGGATTCTCCATTCGTATACATGATATATGATTTTCCGTATGATTCCGCCTCATACGCTCCGTACCTCGGACACGACATCTGACCCGCATTTGTAATGATTTGCTATGCACGACTTCATTTGTGAGTCCACCACCATCGGAGAGTAGGGACACGATACAGTGTTTGCGCTGACATTATATGATGCGATATGCATTATACTAAGGGTCTCCGACATATTACTACCTTTTGTACACTTGATTCCAACCACCGATTCGTACGCAGATATTACATATTCGACTCCGATTATGATTATACTTGTTATATTTCGCTTACATACTTGCAGACATTTGCATCGACCCCTTGTTCTTCGAGTCGCGCTACATGCCCGCAGTGCGTACGCGCCTCGAGACACGCCACCGGCTTAGCACTGCTCGTTGTTGGAAGTGCTCCTTTGATCCGAGCCGATACTTTTGGTATATATCTTTTGTTGTTTGTCCGCTGTACATATGGTCCATTGAGTACGGCGGGGCCCCTCCGTCCCGTCTTCGATTACGTTACGTATGTTAGAGGCCCTCGTAGACATATTTGTGGGTTGTGGGTTGTCCTTTCGTTCGGGTAAGTGAGTACGAGTCGCGATACGGTATTTACGCTATTATGACAGCCTCTAACGGCTATGTATAGGTTTAAGTATGTATATATTTTCGTGCGATGTAATTTATATACGTATGAATTTATGTATGTCCGAATGGAATTAGTCATTTGTTTGGTACGCCGGATACGTTAGGTAGGTACGTACGGGTGTCCGGTTAGGACACCAGTCGCGGCCCACGGGGTTGGGTCGTGACATTTCTGTAGATAAAAGTGATGGCATGACATTGAATTCCTAAGTGCTTATGGCTAATGTTTGGTATGTGATGACGTATTGTAGATCTTGGGAAGCTGAGAGTTGAGTTTGGATTAGCTTAGGAAGCAATCAAGGTATGTAAAGCTTACCTTTCCTTCTTTTGGCATGTCTTAGATATGGCTAGGTTGTGATATGTTATGAGCTTTGGGGGTAATTCTATTCTTAAAAATCCGAGCACGTTTATGAGTCGTATTTGCTTTTGATGTTGGCATCCTTATATGGTCAATGGGTTTATACATCTTTTATGACTAAGTTTCAAAAGTTGCATAAAAGTTTGATTTTAAAAGAGTTTTGTTCCTAAATGATTCCGAAAAACTACGAAAGTCCGTAACTTTCACGAACGTAACCGTATCGCTTCGATATGCTCAAAAATGATTCTATGACGTATGATGACTTAAATTTTTATGGGCGTGCCCGACTTGAGTCGACACCCCTCCGTGGGCCCCGCGACTTTTCTTATGTACTTCTGACGATTTTTGAAAGGATATGGTATGACTATTATTCCGATTTCAAGTACGATTAGTTTACTTATCTTTTGAGTTTGTGTTATACCCCGCGTTTTCAGAGCATGAGTTTGACATGTACCTCATCGTAGCAATGAGATGTTTTGAAAGGCACAAGCCATGGAAAGTACGTAACAACAATGAAAAAGGGTGAATTACGATCTCGTAAGTCGTAATCCGGAAAGAATATTTTGAAACACGGGAACATGGCCATTAGTAGTGTAATAAGTGATAAATATCATGTATGGAGAATTTCGGAATATTTCGGGATTGAGCAAATTGAAGAAAATAAGTTCGACGAAAATTTGAGAAACGCGGACGGATTTTAGTCAACTTTGAAGGCGCATATCTCATAGTATATGTGGAGTTTTAAGGTGGTTCAAAGTCCTAAAATGAAGTTCGTCGAGTCTAGTTTGTAATGCAACCAACCGTTCATTGATAGGACATCGGAGTAGAGAATTATAGACGTTACAAACTGAAGCATCGTCGACGCAGAAACAGTATTCCGCGGCACCGCTACAGTACTGCTACGCACTGCTACGCATCAGCTACGGTAAAACCGACTTCAGCAGTCCGTTTTAAGGGAAAAAAACTTCATTTTTCAGCAAAAGGGTTCCAAAAGTTTCCAGAAAAATTCAGCCACAAAGGGGTCATCATCTTCTTGTGGAAAAAAAAAAAAAGAATTGAGAAAGAGAAGAAGAAAAAAATTTAGCCTTCAATCTTTGATTCAAAAAAATTGATTCCTCTAGGATTCCTACTAATTTAAAGACCCTCTTCAACGCGGTATAATTATTGAAGCAAGCAAACCTCTTTTGGTGTCAAGTGGAAAATTGAGGAAAAAGGTAAGAATTTGTCTTCTTTTCATATATTGTTGGATTATGTAAAAGGAGCTACTAATGTTGGAATATATTTTGAATAAATTGTAGAAGTTGGAAGAAAAGAAATGCGTTGTTGATATTTCCTTGGACTTGGAAGGTTTCGGGTTGCCTTATGTTTTGGTTGGGTTGTTTTGAACAATTTTGTGGATTGTGGGAAATGTTATTGATTTGTGTTTGAAAGGTTTGAATTGTTATTCGAATATGCGATCGTTGATATTAGTTTGGAAATATGTAGTTAAGTTGAATATAATTTGAATGTTGTCGAAGTATGTGGAAATGACTTGTTAGTGTTAGAATGCGTTTGAAATTACTTATTGATGTTGTTGGAATGGTTGTTGGTATTGTTGTTGAAGATTTGCCGAGTTAAATTCTCGGGGGCGTCAGAGATTATAGGGGGAAGTCTTGCCCAATTACGTAGAAAAAGTAATGGCTTGGAATTGAATTCTTCGATGCTTATGGCTAATGTTCGATGCCTATTGATGTTGTTGTAGATTTTGGAGAAGACGAGACTTACGTTTGGATTAG
Organism: Lycium ferocissimum; assembly: GCF_029784015.1. Lineage (NCBI taxonomy): Eukaryota > Viridiplantae > Streptophyta > Magnoliopsida > Solanales > Solanaceae > Lycium > Lycium ferocissimum. Next base: position 24,858 of record NW_026726220.1, read on the forward strand.
CTTAGGAAGCAAGTAAGGTATGTGAAGCTTACCCTTCTTTTCTTTTGGCATGTCTTAGACGGGATTAAGGTATGACATGATTTGTGCCTTGGGGTAACTCCATTCGTAAATTTTGAGTAGGTTTGTGATTCGTATTTGCTTTGATGTTGGCATCCTTAGTATGGTCCGTATGTCTTGGATATGATTGAGTTTGAAATGCTGTGTAGGCGATTTTTATATGTTTCTTGATATTCGTGTCCTTAATGCGGTCGAGTTATGATCCTTACGTCTTTTGTATGATTAAATTTCTAAGGTTGCAAAAGAGTTATATTTTAAAAGAGTTTTGTTTTCAAAAGAAATATGTTCTAAACGATTTCAAAACTACGAACATTAGTAACTTTCAAGAGAGCTCGGATCGCTTTGATTTCTTCGCAAATGATTTCATGACGAGTAAGGACTTAAATTTTTATAGGCGGGCCCGGATTGGGTTGACGCTCGTCCGTGGGTCCCGCGACTCTTCTACGTTGGTTTTAAATGACCTATTTTTTTTCTTAAGAAGGGATTTAATACTTTTCCGATCCCAAGCATGATTATTTATTTATCCGTCGAGTTGGAAATAAGGATTTTATGCCCATGATTTTGATACGTAACAACGGTTTCGAAGTTCGGTTTGATATGTCCCGGCGAGATTCGGGAGAAAACTTGATTTGACTATGGTTTTGGATTTTCAAAAAGCAGGTTCATTTTGATCATTCGGTTGAGTACGTAATGATGTCGATATGCGTGTGGTTACTTACGATGCTCGTGCGTTACGTGTTACCTCTTTCACCGGATCCGAGCCGGTATATGATCGCGCGCACTATGATATACTACGGTGTTATCTTTGTGTTACGGTTCGAGATCTCGCCATAGGGCCGGGTTCCGTTTATGGAGTTATGCGTGATATGGCTTATGATATGTTGTGATGGTGTGTTATGTTCGGGATACGGAGATTTGAAAACTTCCGGTGTTATCTTTGTGTTGTGGCGCCGGATGAGGGTGGCGACCACGTTCGTCGTCCGCCGGGTCCTATGGACCGCATTTGATATGTGATAATGTATGATGATATGATGAGTTTGTTCACCGATGGTGGGGCAAACCCAATGATGAGGCAAATCACATTGGTCTAGGCAAATCCCACATCGGTTAATATTATTTCATATGATTGATTATGATGCGTTCGGTATGAGTAAGTATGATTGTGTGTCGGATGTAAGTACTTTGGTATTTGGGTTTTTTGATACTCACTTTACCCCCGACGACCTCGGTTATGATTTCATTTTCTATATGCTATGCTTTACATATTCGGTACATATTCGTGCCGACCCCCGCCTCTTCGGGGCTGCGTTTCGTACCACGCGGTACCCACGGATGAGTCGGTGATGTTAGCGAGAAGATGTTCCATTTCTTCCGGAATGCTTCTTGAGTCCGAGTGCTTGTATGGTATTCGAGATGTTAGTAGAGACTTTGCGACAAATGTCGAGTGTATGATATGTCGGGTCGGTTTGTAAGCGGCTATGTAAGCCGGTGTGTTTGTATGCATTACGTTACCGATGTGTTTGGCAAGCGGCTATATAAGCTTATTTGTGCCTTATATTATAGATTTTATACTATTACAGATTTTATTTGATTTGAAAAAGATGAAAGCATGTTTGTTTTCGAAAAAAATTTTCCTTACGCATTTGTTGACATGTTTTGCGGCCCGGTATGATTGTGTGTACGTTAGTCGGGTTCGCTCGGTCCTAAGTAAGGGTCGGGTGCCCATCATGCCCTATCGGAAATTAGGGTGTGACAGTTTGTAATAATGATTCGATAACATACGATGACTATGATTTTGCGTAGGCGGGCTGGATTGGGTTCGCCATTCGTTGATACGACATCTTGTTTGGTTTAACGATATTTTTGAAAGAATTTAATATGACTACCTTCCGACCCCGAGTATGATTATATATTTGTCCGTTGAGTCCGAAAGTAATGATTCGTATACTTATGATTCCGATACGTAACTATGGTTTGAAGTTCGGTTTGTATGTTTTAAGTGATATTCGGAAGAAAGTACGATTTGACTACCCTTTTTGGCTTATACATAATATTCGTTTTGATTACTCTATTGAGTCTTTGTAAGTGTTTGGCATTGCGTATATGATTTCCTACGATTCGCTCGTGCATTATGGGTTATTACCTCTTTCCGAGGATGGCCGATTATTATCGTGCACATGATCAAGTATGATGTGATTCCGAAGTATGATGTGATATGCGATATTGTTAGATATTTTGACTTGTGACATTGATTTGTGATATTGCCCGATTGGATATTTGGCGAAACATGAAATTGTGACATTGACCGTGATGGAAATTATTTGACCGCGGTATGTCCATTTGGAGACATGAAATCTTAAGTATGATGTGTTATGGCGCCGAGGTGAGGGCGACCATGTTATTACGCCGGGTCCCATTGTGACTCCGTATGTGTTATGTGATATGGTATGCGATGATTTGATGATATGATAATCACGATATGATATGATATACTGATATGATGTGATATATGATTATTATGTTATATATGGATCCCGTACTGTTGGCATTATTATGTTATATATGGATCGGGCCATACGTTCCTCGGCATTATTATGTTATATATGGATCGGGTCGTACGTTCCTCGGCATTCGGTTAATGTCAGCTCATATGATATGTTTGATTTTCCGTATATACGAGACAGAAAAGTTTTTCAAAAGAAAGCGAAGCATTTTGCATTACGATTATCCTATTTGCCTTGAACCCTTATGTATGATTTTCCAAAAAGTACTTTGTTATTCGGGTTATTAAGTCACTTTCGTATTCTCCGACTTCGGTTATGATTTCGCTTTCCGTATTTTATGCTTGCATACTAATTACATATTCCGCATCGACCCCGTTTCCGGAGTGCGTTTTCAAGCCGCGGTACCTACAAATAGTAGGTGATGTTAGCGAGAAGATGTTGGTGGATGGGCGAGCTCCATTTTTCCCAGAGTACCGCCGATGTCGAATGGTATTTGTATGGTATCCGGAGTTATGTTAGAGACTTTACGGACGATTGTCGTGTGTATGATATGTCGGTTGTAGCGGTACATGTACGTGTATTATTAGGCATTATGCTACGAATCATATGTTTACGGACTACGATGCTAGTTTTATTTGATTTGACAAAGATGAAAGGCATGTTTGTTTTCGAAAAAAAAATCATTACGTACTTGTGTCATGTTTTGCGGGCCCAGTATGGTTATGAGTATTATGAAAGTCTGCGGGTTCGCTCGGCCCTAGGTAAGGGTCGGGTGCCCATCACACCCTATCGGATTAAGGGTGTGACAGAACCTTTCCCAAATTCCCAACGAATCATGGTGTTATGGTTCCCCGAAGTAGGCATGTCGACCATTTTCACAAAAACGCAAAAATTTCAAATTCTCCGCTAAACTCCAATGATACTAGTCTAACCTTAGTTCTAAGATACGGAATGTAATAGGCTTGATTAGTTTTCAAGAACACTTTCTGCACCATCTTGGTTCTATTATATTATCATCTTACGAGTCAAACCTTTGCCCAACGGTACGAAGTGTTACAATATCTCCCCCTTGGATCATTCGTCCTCGAATGATAGATCATGATTGGAATTTAGGCTTGACATGGCATGAATACATGAATGTGATGAAACATGACATGAAACATAAGAGCTAGACATGATTATATGGGAACATGGTCATGGATCATGAGAACTGAATACGTGATTACATAGAAACATGTACATGGGAACATGAAACTGAGTAGTACCTACATAAACGAGAATCGTGAAACATTTGTCCTATTGGAAAATAGGCACAAACATGACATAATTACCTGGGCGTGAGGAGCATGACGTGGGACATGTGGGACATAAATACATGAAGACTGGCTGGCATGAATACATGAGTGCTAAACTATCATGAGATACAAATCCATGTAAACATGGATATCATAACATGGGATCTGAATGTCGAAAACATGATTGTTACAACAAGAGGGTTGAATACTGAGGGCGGGTAGGATCTGAACACTTAGAGACTTAATCATAGACGTTTGTATGTCACCACGGTAGACATATGAGATAAAATACAACTTAGGCCTTGAATGAAATCGCAATTTGGTGCAAACGAGTCCGACATGAGTCATAGAATAGAAATAGGATCCCAACATATAGTGTGAAACTCGAGCATGGCATATCATCAGTACGTCAAATCTGATTAGAGTACTCCGAAAAATAAGCACCATAGGGTGCAGGAAAGGAACTCTTGTTCGCTCTGAAACTTAGATGTGAATACCTTAGATTATCTTACTTTTCGTTCATCAATCCCCTTATCGTGAGCGGATAATAAAGGATCATAGAGGAAAGGAATTCGTAGGTACAAATTATGTGAAATGCTTCATTTTAGAGTATAGGCGGGACATGGGTACATTGAACATGAAGGGCGTAACTTGGAGCATGCGTACATGGAAACGTGATTAATATGACATGAAATGTAATTACGCGAATAGCATGACATGGGGAATGGGGACATAAGCAGCATGTCATTTACATGAACTCTTCGTTGATCAAGGACCTAAGACATAGGTGGAAAGTCACCTTGATCATAAACAGTACATATGTACTTAGTGAAAGAAAGGGCATCCTTTGTGACAAGTTACGAGATGGTTTAAAACATTAACCAGAGGAACATAAGCACAAAACATATAAAATCGTGAGTCGGACATCCATCTTGACTTACTCTCATCATTTCCTACCAATATCATTATTATGCTATTTTCTTAAAGGTGGATGCTCGAATAAATCTATCGTGGGGACGAGTACGTGAAAACATAGGTAGTATACCATTGGAGTCGAAATAGGTATGCATTCCATAAGATTCTTAGTCTTTAAACTATTATATTACCTTCCCTTCGATCATTATCAAAGTCACTATCATAATCGAAAAGTACTTAGAAGCTAGAACATGGACATGGGTATAAAAGCACGATAGATACGTGGGACATGAATGCGATTTTTAACTTTAGACATGAGCACAACCTAATGTGCGAAACATGAAAGGACATTTCCTTTAGGTAACTTACTATCGTATGGAGTCTTAATTCTTGTATCTTAAACGTGGAGTGTAAAGCTCTAACGGGCATGATATAGGTCTGAAAGGCACGAGTAGAGTACGTCTGGGCATTAGTACCACATAGCGCATGAATTACTCTAGAATTGGAACCGTTACGCCCTTAAACCCGCTATTCGATTTAGAAATTTATCTCATAACATATTTACCTAGTACTTGACCTCAACGGGCATGATAAAAATCGCATTCTACGCACCTTATCTTGGCTAAATTGTCACGATAAGGATGATGATGCTTAATGGGCACCCAAACACATTCATAAATCCAAGTCGCAAAACGGATGGCTTATACGGACACAAATATCAAACGCTCGTCTCGATTATATCAAATTGTCGCAAATATATCTCAAACACGCCCATATATATATCGAGCGAGACCAAGGCTACAAATGACGCAATCGCCCAAAACATATACAAATGCAAGCGACGAGGCGCCACGGCGAACGGGATCGCCCGTAACATACAACATACAAACACAATTTGTATGCAGAATGGGCATTGGATACATGTCCAAGTACACAAATTGACAAACGGAATCATAAGACGGGACGGGGCCCCGCCGTACCCCCCCGAACAAATATATACAAATGCAACGAACGAATATATACCAAAATGTGGCTCAATAAGGATTTTTTCAAACAAGAAGAGGGTGTACCTAAATAGGTGGATGCAAGCGTAAGCGTACGGTACACGGGTATGAAACGTGACCCAAGAAAGGGGTCGAAAATTTATAAATATGTACCGAGTATGAATGATTAAGATATAGTATACATACTCGAATACGAGAATAGTAGTAAATGCATTTCCAAAATATCAAAATGTTTACTTTAAAATACGAATCATGCGTAGGGCACGAGAAAATATGGTCGCCCAAGTCGATGGCGCCATAACACGAGATAACACCGTAAGTTTCAAATCTCCGTATCCTCGATCACATATCATACACGGCATAATGACATTGGCGCATAACACCAAATATAGTGGAACCGGCCCTCGAGCGAGGAGCTCGTGAACCATAAACAGAAGATAACAAGAGTATATCATAGTGTGCACGACAAAAGAACGGCTAGGGACTCGGCGTAAAAGATATAACAAAATGCACGAACGGAGTCGTGAGTAACCATATGCATAAAATCATTATCATAGACTCAAATGATAAGTATAATGACCTATTTTTTTAAAAAAGGATATTTAATACGACCGATTTCCGATCCCAAGCATGATTATTTATTTACGTCGAGTTGGAAATAAAGATTTTATGCCCATGATTTTGATACGTAACAACGGTTTCGAAGTTCGGTTTGATATGTCCCGAGCGACAATCTCGGGAGAATTTTTGATTTGACTATGGTTTTGGATTTTCAAAAAAAGAGGGTTCGTTTTGATCATTCGGTTAACGTGATGATGTACGATATGCGTGTGGTTACTTACGATACGCTTCGTGCGTAAACGTGTTACCTCTTTCACCGGATCCCATAAAGCCGGTATAGATCGTGCGCACTATGATATACTCTGGTGTTATCTTTGTGTTACGGTTCCCGAGACCTCGCCATAGGGCCGGGTTCCGTTTATGGAGTTATGCTGTGATATGGCTTATGATATGTTGTGATGGTGTGCTATGTTCGGGGGTTGTACGGAGATTTGAAAGTTACCGTGTGTTAGCAACGTGTCAAGGCGCATTAAGATGGGTGGCGACCAATTCTGTCCGCCGTGTCCTTTGGACCGCATATGTGATATGTGATGATGTATGACGATATGATGAGTTTGTTCACCGATGGTGGGGCAAACCCAATGTCGAGGCAAATCCCACATTGGTCTAGGCAAATCCCACATCGGTTAATGTTATTTCGTATGACAGGTTATGATGTGTACGGTAAGAGTATGTATGATTTGTGTGTCGGATGTAAGTACTTTGACTTCAGTTATGATCTCATTTTCTGTATGTGTCACGACCCAACTCCGTAGGCCGCGACTCGTGCCCTAACTTGGCACTCATACGTGCCCTATCCTATGCTAGCAAAATATTAGAAGTAAGCGGAAGCAATACTTTAACAAAGTCAAGTAGGCATGACGCACGAAGGCCGATAAGGCCATCACAAAACATAAATAAGCTCTAAACGTGCGTAAAACTCACAAAACATATACAGAACCCACACTATATGTCTACAGACCTCTACTGAACCAAAAGCATAATCACACGGGGACGGGGCCCCGCCGTGCTATTCAAAATAAATATGTACGTATAAAACGGAAAAGTCTATACCAAAATAGGGGCTCCGGACAAGGGAGCACTTCAATTGAGAGGATAGCCTAGGCGAGCGGATCAATAAATCAGCGTCATAACGACAACGCGTGGCATGAACGCAACCCCCGAAGTCAACGGGGGGGTCGATTTTAAAAATGTACTGAATATGTAAAGCAAAGACTGTAACAACAAAATTGAAAATCAGAACAGAATGTACGGAGAACGAACATAATACATAGGTAATCAAAAATGCATATCAGAAATCATAGACAATGCATGCAGAAACATATGCCAAATCCGGTCCCGCTATGGGACTCATGATTTTCATCCATTTTAACATAGGCGCCCCGTCTGCATAGGCGCGCCCAAAACACATCATACTTCGTAGTAGGGAATATCTCCGAAACAAATCATAACAGACCAAGTGGCCACATCACATCACATAATCGGATATGGTTGGAAAATATGTACATGGCACATCATACTTCGACCCATGTACATGTCATACCTGCCCCCCTCACACCGAGGCACGGCGAACAATTTTGGGAAAGGCGCTTGATAACAAATTTGGCCCGGGCTCGTGGGGGAAACATCGAGGCATCCACGAGTGGAGTAGTGAGAAACCAAATGCAACAAAATAACATATATGTTTCCAGAGACTCAATGAGGCATATCGAATAACAAGTCAAATCGATGAAAACGGACGGAGACATAGCAAGTGAGTTCCGGATGTCATAACGAGCTACAGAAGCATAACTCTTCCTGAGATCGTTTCCAAGGTCCAAAACAATTTATAAGACTTATCAGATTATTTGAAACAATTTTTCAAAAATAGATAAAGAAGTAGTTAAAACGTTTCCTTTAAAACCGCTCGAAGACAAGTCATAATCATAAAAGGATAGAGTCGAAAATAGTGGGCCCACCTCGGGTCAACCGAGGGGTGGACACAAATTATGTATAATAGGCTTTATGGAATCGCTTATGAAGGTTTTTAGGGTAATCGGATTTTACTTGCACAAGTTCTAGGTGTTTAGACATTTTCCTAACTACTTACGACTTAACGAATTCAATTCTACTGAAAGAAAGTGGGACAATTTCAAACGTGGATTACGAAGAGTAGAGTTGTCCCCGAGGTCCGAATTCAAGCCTAGTATACCTAGGACATGCCAAGAGAAGGGAAGCAGAGCTTTACATACCTTTCGCGCTTGCTAAGCTCGTCGAAACTCCGGTCTCGTTTCGTCAAAAATCTGCAAATGGTCATCTTTACCAGTTACTATTTATGCAAGTTGACATTTCAATCTTTAGTTTCTATCTGGCTACCGAAATTTCGGCAGCACCTCCTTTATAACTATGACGCCCCGAGAATTTAACTCGGCTCAAATACCAACAACAACCAAACCAATAACATTAATCCACAACAAGAATCGCAAACTAACATGAATAGTCTTCCTTTTACATAAAGTGACAACTTCCAAACTAACTTCGCATTTCCAACCCAATATCAACGTTTACGCACTCAATTGCTTACCAAGATCATTCCAACGTCATTTGGAGACATTTCATATGATTTCACATATTATTCGCAAAATATACAAACTTTCCACCGAAACCATAACTCGTCCAAACTTCCATTCTTCAACCAAAATGTTCACAACACATTATCATTTTCCCAAATTCATTAATAACAATCATAACTAGCACGTAAACAATGCATTTCCATAGTTACATCATAACCACATTAGAACACATATTCTCTTATAACGACATATAAGCCATTCTAATGCCAAACTTGAATCGTTAATGTTATATCTCGCATTTTGCACGTCGGAATATTTTTAAGTTGGTTGCGAAGAATTATGGACAGGGTTATCTCTCGACGTTGTTTTACGACGAATGGTTTAGGATTTGGTTGAACGGAAGCATTAAGGAAGAATTTGGGATTAAGAATGCATTATGGAAAAATTTAAAAACTTCATGGAATGAGAGTAAGGTGGGCCATGGCCATGTGGAGGCTTGATATATATATACATGTGGAATTAGATGACTTGTTAAGTCATTTTCATTAAGTTCATCTTTTAGGAAATTCTAGAAATTTGAAGAATTTTGGAGGGAATGGAACAAAAAAAAAAAAAGGAGAAAAGATGACAAGGTGGCCGGCCATGTGCATGGCATGTGCCACCACTTATATATATATGGTTAAGTCTTGAATTGGAAGACAAGTTCATCATTTATCATCTAGAAATTTCAAGAGAAAAGAGGAAAAAAAAAGAAGGACAAGGACGGCAATAAGGGGCTACCGAACCAGCCCCATGGAGATGGTCAAGAAAATCTGTTTCTTCATGCTTTTACACTAATTAGAAGGTCCTCTATCTTGTGGACTAGTTGTTGGAAGGAAGAAACTACTTGTTTTGAAGAAAGGCAAGTCTAGCCGAGAAAGGGAGAAGGTGAAAAAAAGGTATGATTCAATCTTATTTCTCGTATGTTATAGATGATTGTGTATATTGTGGAGGGTGTAGATGAATAAAATTCATGAGGTTGTAGTAAGTTGTGTGTGTGGCCGTGTGTGTTGGATTGTATAGGGATGAAGGACTAATTGAATTTAGCATGTTCTTGTGTTGTTGTAATGCATAGAAAATGAATGAAACTCATGGAATGTTGAATGTTGTGTTGTGGCCGAATAAGGGCTGAATTGGTATAGGTATGTTGAGCTAATTTTATGTTGCATTTTGGTGGTTGTTCGTTGCGGATTATGTAGTGAAAATGAAGGTTTAACGACTTATGTTGGTGTTGCAATTGTTGCGGACTGTTTTTGAAAGTTAATATGGTTCTAATATGTTCCCTTATACTTATGAAGTTAGTGTGGAAATGTATGGAATTGTTGACATAATATGAGAATTGGAAAGAAAGAAACGCATTATGGTTGAATTGTCTTGAAATATGGCGCGAATTGCCTAGAATGCGTTATGAATTGATTATGGATGTTGTCATTATGATTGTTGGTTTGGTTGTTGTTGATATGGGCCGAGCCATAATTCTCGGGATGCTCGTATTTACGGAGGAGATGCCGCCCAAATTTTTGTAGACAAGAGAAGGATGGAAGATTTGAAAGCAAAAAGTCTACTATCGACAATTGGTAAACATGACCATTTGCAAATTTTGGGCAAACGGGATTCGAGATTGAACGAGCATAAGACGTCCGAAAGGTATGTGAAGCTATCCCTTTCCTTCCTTTGGCATGTCCTAGGTGTATTAGGCTTGAATTTGAGCCTCGGGGATTATTCCGTTCATCGAAAGTCGATTCCGAAATTGAGCACTATTCATTAGTGCGATTGAACTATAATCTTTATATTTTGTTGGAAAATGTTCAAACGACCGTAACTTGCAGGAATGTGATCGAATTGCCTTGAAACTTCATAGATGACTCCATTAAGTGATATTTTATAAAACCTTTCAAAACCACTCCGAAGGGGTGTGATATATTATTTTCTAAAGCTTTTTTAAAACCACCCCGAAGGGGGTGCGATATATTATTTTCTAAGGCTTTTCTAAAACCACTCCGAAGGGGGGGTGCGTACAAAACCACTCCGAAGGAGTGTGATATTTTATAAAACTTTTTAGAAACCACTCCGAAGGGGGTGCTTATATTTTATTATTATTACTAATATTAATATGCCCGAAGGGGCTAGGATTAGTATTATGTCGCGAGTGGCATGCCCGATGGGGCCGGGGGGGTAGCCGTATGCCGCGAGTGACATGCCCGGCGGGGCTAGGATTATGTCGGGGCCGAGCATGTCCGATGGGGCGGGGTAGACGTATGTTGGACCGGCATGCCCGAAGGGGCCATCATTTTACGTCGGGACCAGCATGTCCGATGGGGCCGGGATAGACGTATCTTTCGGACCGGCGCACCCGAAGGGGATTATTATTATTATTATTATTATTATTATTATTATTATTATTATTATTATTATTATTATTATCATCATTACCATCATGCCGGAAGCGGCAATGCCCGAAGGGGCCACCATTATTATTGTCAGGCCGGAAGCGGCCGTCCGAAGGGACTATTTTATTTAAATATCTAATTCATGTCAGGTGACCTAAACTTGCTTTTTGTCGTATTTTTCCTGATTTACGCTTTAGTAATGCTTTACATACTCAGTACATATTCCGTACTGACCCTCCTTCTTCGGGGGGCTGCGTTTCATGCCACGCAGGTACACCCACACGAAGAGAAGACTTGCTAGAAGTTGTCTCCGCGAAATTGGCGAGCTCCACCTGTGGTTCGGAGTGTTGCCGAGTCAAAGTGTTCGTGTCATGGTTTTAGCATATGTTAGAGACTTTGCAAGACGTGTCCCGTGGATAGCGCGTCGGGAAGTGCGGATGATTTGTAAATGTTAAAAGAGTATGCGTTTTTAGATAATATTTATTGATTGAAAAGTTTCATGTTTTTTAAAAATTTTCGAATTGACAGGTTTTAGTAACGCGAACGCCTAAGGGTTCGCTCGACTCTGAGGAGGGTCGGGTGCCCATCACACCCTAGTAAGGTCGGGGTGTGACAGTTAAACTTCCATTTACACTATAAAGATCACAACGACGCAACTAAAGATTAAACGAAATAAACTCAACATGTTCCTTCTACCAAACACCACATGGCCATAGGCCAATCTTCAACTTCGCCACATTTTAATCCACCTTTCACTTCCAATACAAATTCTACAATGTCTACAATCATAATACAACATAAAATTCAACATATCCACACTACACATTAAGACACACACACGGCCACATGCACTCTTGCACTACCACCATGCAAACTTCCATATTACCATATATTCTACTCATTTACATACACTACAACACAAACAAACCTTCATAACATAATTAGAAGAAATGAATTCTCACCTTTTCCTTCCAATTTCTTCACTTGTCTCAAGTGTTGAATTGAAGAAACCAATGCTTATTCTTTCAAACCAATTGTACTAAGTTGTAAAGGGACCTTGAATTGGTATGAAAACCACAAGAAAATAATTTTGGAATCAAGATTTTTGAGAGTTGGTTTTGGTTGCTCTTGGCCGAATGGCCTTTTGTTGTTGTTCTTGATTTTTCTCTTGTTTTCTCCTTCTTGCTTTGTCTTGAAAATTCTAGAAAAATTAACAACTCATGCCCCTTATATTAATTAAGTGGTCACATGGTGATCACATGACCTCTTCATGGGTTTGGGCCATCTCCCATGGCCGGCCACCCTTCTCTTTTTGGACTCAATTTTCATTTCATTTTTTTCCAAGCCCAATTGATGGTGGGTCGCTCTCGGAAATTCACGGAGCTAATTTACAAAGTTCCAATTTTACCCTTAACCTTCCTCAATAATTCCACGTCAATATTTCTTTTAACATCACATGCACATCAAGTAAGATCCCAAGGAAACCTTAATTCATATAAGTCCAAGTCATTTCCAATGTTCCCGAATACGCACAAAATGCGAGGTATAACAGTATGACATGCTTTGCATACTCAGTACATATTCCGTACTGACACCCTTTCTTCGGGGGGCTGCGTTTCATGCCACGCAGGTACCCACGGATGAGTAGGTGATGTTAGCAGAAGATGCTCCAGCTGGATTGGCGAGCTCCACTTCCTCCGGAGTGCTGCCGAGTCCGAGTGCTTGTATGGTATCTGAGATGTTAGTAGAGACTTTGTAGACAGTGTCGAGTGTATGATATGTCGGGTTTGTTTTGTAAGCGGCTATGTAAGCCGAAATACCGTTGTGCCTCATATTACGATTTTCATACGATTGCGATTTTATTTGATTTGAAAAAAAAACGAAAGGCATGTTTGTTTTATGAAAATTTTTCACCCCGTGCTTATGTTATGTTTTGTGGGCCCGGTATGGTTAGAGAGTCTCATGGGTTCGCTCGGCCTTAAGTAAGGGTCGGGTGCCCATCATGCCCTATCGGAAATTAGGGTGTGACACTGCCCCTGTGTAATAATGCTCCATCGGATGTAAGCTCGAACGGGGTCTTTTTCTTTGCCAGGGCTGTATCTCTATACTGTGCCAGAATAGGATCCTCATACTGATACCGCTTAATATCTTCTGTAATAGAAGATTCAGCAATACCTCGAACGTAAAACCCCAACATCTCCGAATCAGCCAAACGAACTCCAAGACTAGCCAAGTCGATGGATCTCACGAACCATTTCTTTCCTCTCGATGGCACGTACGCTAGGTCGCCCATAGACTTGCGGCCGAGTGCATCGCACAACATTAGCTTTCCCCGGATGGTAAAGAATATCAACATCATAATCTTTTAGCAACTCTAACCACCTCTCTCGCCGCAAGTTCACGGCTCCTACGTTTAAAGATGTACTGGAGGCTCTTATGATTTGTGTAAATATCTACGTGAACACCATATAAATAATGTCTCCACATCTTCAAAGCATGAATCACCGCGGCCAACTCCAAACCGTGCTGCATCAACACACACCCCAAACCAATACCAGAGGCATCACAATAAATCACATAGCCGTCCGGTCCCTCGGGAAGAGTCAGGACTGGAGCTGTAGTCAACTTCTCTTTCAGCAACTGGAAGCTACGCTCGCAAGCATCGGACCACTGGAACTTAGCTCCCTTCCGAGTCACCTTGTCAAAGGCGCTCGAAATCGAAGCAAATTTCTCTACGAATCTCCCCGTAATAACCGGCCAACCCCAGAAAGCTACGCACCTCGGCCGGCGTCGTAGGTCTAGGCCAATTCTTTACGGCCTCAATCTTCGGGTATCCACCCGGGGTGATGCCATCGCCCCCAATAATATGCCACGTAAATGCCACCGAAGTCCCGTAATTCACACTTAGAAAATTTAGCATATAATTTCGGTGCCGAAGTGTGCCAAGTACCGTCCTCAAATGATCCGCATGTTCGCTTTCGATCGAGAATAAACCAGTAATGTCATCAATAAATACTATCACGAACATGTCTAAGAACGGTCCGAATACCCGATTTATCGTGTCCATAAATACGTAATGAGCATTAGTCAGCCCAAAAGACATCACTCGAATTCATAGTGCCCATATCGGGTCCCGAATGCCGTTTTGGGAATATCAGCCTCCCGTACCCGTACCGATGATAGCCCGACCGCAGGTCTATCTTCGAGAAACACCGGCACCCCGCAACCGATCAAACAAATCATCAATCCGGGGAGGGGATATTTATTCTTGATGGTTACCTTATTCACCGCCGGTAATCAATGCACATCCGCCGATCCATCCTTCTTTCTCACAAATAATACCGCTCCCCCAGGGTGACGATCTTTGGGCCTAATAAAGCCCTTATCTAATAAGTCTCTCATTCGCTCCTTCAACTCCTTCACTTCTGCAGGTGCCCTTCTGTACGGAGGAATAGAGATAAGCTGAGTATCTGGCAACAAATCAATAGCAAACTCTACCTCCCGCTTGGGGGGAAGGCCTGGAAGCTCATCTGGGAATACATCTAAAAATTCATTAACCACTGGAACTGACTGAAGAGTCGGTGTCTCTGCTTCTAAATCATGTACACGAACCAGATGATAAATATAGCCCTTTCTGATCATTTTCCTTGCCTTGAGGTATGAAATAAACTTACCCCTCGACGATGCTGTATTACCTGCCCACTCTATAACTGGTTCCCCTGGAAATTGGAAACGGACTATCTTCTTTTGACAGTCAACATTAGCATAACAGGAAGCTAGCCAATCCATACCCATAATCACATCGAACTCAGTCATATCTAACTCTACCAAATCGGCCTTAGTACAGCGGCCACAGATAATCACTGAACAATCTTTATAGGCTATAACAGAATCCCCTACTGGTGTAGCTACCTCAAACGGCTCTATCGGTTCAGATTCTATCCCAATTTTATTAGCAACGAGGGGAGAAATATATGATAAAGTAGAACCAGGATCAATCAGTGCATACACATCTCGAGAGAAAACCAGTAATATACCTGTAACGACATTAGGCGACGCCCCGGTCCCGTCGGGCCGGCCAATGCATATATGCGGTTCGAAGGACCGCTAGAACCAGAACTCCACCACGTCCCCGGCCACGGCCCGCCGGTGCCGCGTACCTCGCCCGCAGGCGCATAGCTACCGAGGTCGAAGATGAACCACCGGCCGACCCGGTAGACCGAGCCGCGCCGCCTCGTACCACCTCTAACCGACAATCTCTCATCGACGGCCCCCGACGGCCGCAAGTAAAGCACGCGCCAGTGGCACGAAAACACTCTTCCGTGTCTGTCTCCCCGCGGGGAACACGACGTCCGGGCGGTCTCATCCGACCACCGGAGCCTCTGTCCAACTGTGAGCCTAAAAACCTGGAGCTCTGGCCACCGCCCCCGAATATCCCGCACCCTGCGATCTCCCCGCCGGAACCGCCGGGTGTGCCCCGTCTTCGGGCCGGGAAGGATATCGGGCCGCCGCCGAGGCCGGCCGCCTCGAAAATCCCCAGAATACCCAGATGATCTAGCCCTCTTGGGCTGGCCCCTGTCATCAACCCAATCGCCGGCGCCCTCTCGCGTCGTCCTCCCCCCGGGCGTGGGCAGCATACGGGGGCAATATCCCACCGGCCGGGCCGCCATCACCAAGCCATTTTGTCCAACGAATCGGTCCAGCCCCCATTATATATCGGTGCATCCGGCCGGTCATGTCGACTACATACGCAGCATATCCGCCGCCGAATCGAACTCTAAATTGTGTGCTCCGGACTGGCCTGCCCCTACTTCAACAAGCGAGGACCTGTCTACCCCGGCCCGCCTCACCTCCGGAGGCGAAAACGGGCCAGAAAGCCTCGCAAACTCGCCCCCATACGCCTGGAGGGGCACCCTCGTCTCCGGACAAGATCTACAACTCATACCCGTTATGCCACATCATGCAACCGTACGACGCCAACTCAACCGACTCTGTCTCGGAAGCACTAATCAATCGTAGGTACGCCGCATCCGTCGGACGAACTCACGAGGGTCCTCTCGCGGGCTTTGACCCGAAAAACTCGTGGCCACAAAGAAGAAAATCACGGCCCTCCGACTATCGCGCCCCGTCTCACACGATCATCCCCTACCCCTCGTCTGGCGGACCCGCCCCGCTACCAATCGAGTCAATAACCGGACCGCCTCTCGCAGGTCCCATCATCCGCCCCCGGGCCGGGGGCCGGAGGTACAGGCACCGGGCGCCGCAGAGCCGGCGGTGGAGCCGCTCGTGCTAAGGCATAGCTCGTGGCCGCTCCAAATCCCTCCGATACCGGCGGCGCAGTGAAATCCATGCCGCCGAGGCACAATATCCGGCTCAATCTAAGCACGAGCCCTAGTAGTCATCCGGCTCGCCGGTCTCACCGCCGCCGTAGACTTGCCCTTCTGGGCAGCCGTGGCCTTTCTTGGAGGCATCGCTGAAAACATAACAGTTCGTCGAAAAGAGTCATCCCGATAACACAGCCTCTATCGCACGATCTAAGATCGAAGGAAAGATAACATCCTAAATGTCCCGTAGCCTCCTCGTTTATAGATGTGGTGCACAACACACCGATAAACAAGACTCTACTGGACACGGTCTGTAGACATTCCGAGGACGAACCGCTCTGATACCACTTCTGTCACGACCCAACCCCGTGGGCCGTGACTAGTGCCCGAACTAGGCACCCAAACACATTCATAAATCCGAGTCGCAAACAGATGGCTTATACAGACACAAATATCAAACGCTGTCTCGCATTATATCAAACTCGTCGCAAACATATCTCAAACACAACCATATATATATATCGAAGCCGACAAGGCTATCAAATGGCGTAACGGCCCCAAACATATACAAATGCAAGCCGACGAGTTCGCTCAACGGCGAACGGGATCGCCGTAACATACAACATACAAACAAAACCGTACGTAATGGGCATAACCCACATACATGTCCACGTGACCTCTAAACAGATAAACGGAATCATAAGACGGGACTTATGGAAAGGCCCCGCCGTACCCCCGAACAAATATATACAAATGCAACGAATGAATATATACCAAAACGTGGCTCCGGAATATGGGAGCACTCCAAACAAGTAAGAGGGTGTCCTAAACAGGTGGATCACCAAACTATGCGTCTGTACCTGTGGGCATGAAATGCAGCCCCCGAAGAAAGGGGGTCAGTACGAAATATGTACTGAGTATGCAAAGCAGAAGATATAGTATACAAATCTGAATCATACTCGAACAGAAGTACAGAAAGTAAATGCATTTCCAAAATATCAAAATGTTTACTTTAAAAATACGAATCATGCATAGGGCATAGAAAATATGGTCGCCCGCCTGTCGATGGCGCCATAACACAGCATAACACCAGAAAATTTCAAATCTCCGTATCCCCGTCACATATCATACACAGCATAACGCCATACACAACATAACACCAAATATAGCGGAACCCGGCCCTCGAGCGAGGAGTTCAGTGAACCATAAACACAGCATAACACCGGAGTATATCATAGTGCGCACGATAACAGAACCGGCCCGGGACTCGGCGAAAGATATAACAAAATGCACGAACGGAGTCGTGAGTAACCATATGGATAAAATCATTATCATAGACTCAAATGATAAGTAAAATGACCATACTTAAAATCGGGATATTAGTCATATCATATTTTGTCACAAGTCATCAGAATTACAAAAAGAAGAGTCGCGAGGCCCACGGACGGGTGTTGACCCGAGTCGGGCCCGCCTATGAAAAACATACTTATCATACATCATACAATCTCCTACGAGCATATCGAGGCAATCCGAGCCTTTCTGTGAAAGATACGAGCGTTCGTAGTTACGGAACTTTTAAAAAGCCAAACTTTTTATGCAAAAGTTGAAAATCAAATATTTCAAAGACATAAAGCCAATATTTTATCATATCAACATACGAATTCCAAGGAACGAATAAGAGTCATAAACATGCTCGGATTGCCAGAATCGAGTTTTCTCGAAGCTCGTGTCATAGCCTACTTGAAGCTAAGGCATGCCAAAAGAAGAAAGGATTGGGCTTTACATACCTCGTACGCACTCAACGCTAGCTCAAACACAAGATAAATCCCACCTACGTCTCGGGCTGCCCAAGGTCTACAAACAAGTCATAATATGCCAAACATTAGCTAGAGACATTTGGGCATTTAATTCCAATATAGCCCTTAATTCTACGAGAAATTAAAAAGCATTTCCCCGTGAATAGGCCAACCCCGAGAATTTAACTCGCCAAATCAACAACAACAACAACAACAACAACCAACCTAGCAACATTAATAATCAATCCGAAAGGCAATACAACATTAATAACTCTCTTTTCCATCATTCAACAACTTTCAATATATTCAATTTAACGGCTTACCTTCAAGACAACACCAACGCTTATACATTCGAATACTAACCCGAACCCATACCAACAATATTCAAGGACATTCTAAGCAATTCATACAACATTTCAAACATTCCAAATAATACTCCCACTCACCCGAAAATTGCCCAAACCCGAGAACACCTCCATAACTCATCCCTCACTTCCAAATCATGATTTGCACCAACAATTCACATTCTAACAATGCTATTCTCATCAATATACAAATTACATTAAATGGACAATAACCTCCAAATCAGTCCGCAACAATTACAACACCAATTTGAGTCATCAAACTCTCATTCTCATCATGGAATTCATAACGACAACAACTAAACGATAAGTAATATTAATTCATTCTTGGTCACACATGGGAGGTTACATTCGGCCAACATACCAACATGCACATATTGATAATTCTCACTCATTTCTTCACACTACAACAATTAACATACTACATAGAACTTAATTCATCACTTAAACACAACACAACATACACACACCTCACACGGCCCAAACCTCATACACATGGCCTCAATTCCAACTTACTATATTTCATGATTTTCATCCATTTTAACACACTACAACATGCATACAACCTTTATAACACATAAAACATAATCAATTCTTACCTTTCTTCTTCAACTCCACACCTTGCCTAGGGTTTGCAATTGACACAACGAATGGTTGGATGACCTGAACAACGCTTCCACGCTACTTAGGGACCTCAAATTAGTGGGTTTGTGTCACGACCCGAGCTACGGGCCGCGACGGGTATCCGGGACTAACCACCGAACATCACTCACTTACCTGCTTATCTGCTATTATTCATACTATATGCTCATAATCATGTAAAACTGGAATCTTTCTGAAGTACATTTGCTTTTATAAACATAAGCCCTTTGGCTGTTATAGCCCGTACTTTGTACGTCCGAGTATTTTGAGATAGTTGAGGAATGTCGAGGGCAAGACTATTTCAAAAATTATGTTAATATACAAATGGGTTGTGAATATTATTTATGAACCTTATTACTATGGAAATAGTGAGAAAGGTTAAGGGCGAAAAGGGAAATTCGTAAAATGGTTCATGGCAATATCGAAAAGACTAGGGGCAAAATGGTAATTTCGCAAAGGATTCAAGAAGCTTAATGAAAGGGCCATGTTGGCCGAATTTAAAAAAAAAAAAAGAGAAAGAAAGATGACAAAAAAAATAAGTCATCTTTTTATTTAAGGAAATATCAAGAAAAATCTAGAGAGGGGGGCATGTGCCCCTCACATGCATGCAATTATATATATATATATATGTGGGTTGGTCATCATTTTAGCTTGAGAAAGACTTAAAAAAAAAAAAGAAGAAGAGTAGGAGAAATCTCCCATGGCCATTCGGCCCTTTGAGAAAAAAAATAAAAACCGAAAAAAAAAAAAGGAAAGAGAAGAGAGGAGTTCCAACTTGTTTCTCCTAGCCAAACAATTCCTTGAAGGGTTCTTAACATAGTGAAGAGTTCTTTGGAGCAAGGGGAGCACAATCTTGACAAGTTTGCAATTGTAGCCAAGTGAAGATTCAAAGTAAAGAGGTAAGGTTTGAACTTTTCTTGTATATTATGAATGCTCAAGTGTGTTGTAGTATACAAAAATGGATGGAATTCATGAAGAATATAAATATAGGGGTGTGGCCGTGCATGTATGTGTGGTGGAGAAATCATGTGCTAATTATTTTATTTAGTGTTTGGTTGTTATTATTGTTAGTGTTGTGTTGATAATGGAAGTTGAATGATTTTGGAGAGGATATAGTTGTGTATGCTTGATGTTGGCCGTGTAGTGGTGGTGTGGTGTGGAAGCAAATGAGTAAATTTTATTTCATGTTTTGGTTGTTGTTTGTTGTGGATTATGGGATGAAAATGAAGGTTTGATGACTAAAATGGAAGTTGTCATTGTGTGGGCTGATTTAAGAGTTAATGTGATCTTAATGTAGTTTCTTGAATTTGTGAGAAATAATGTTGTAAATGTATGGAATTGTTGATATAGTTTATGAGTTTGAAAGAAATAAATGTATTGTTGGAGTTCTTATGGCATTTGGAAGACTTGGATTGAAATTGGAAGTTGTTAGTATGGTTATGCTATTATGATTGATAGTTTGGCCGGGTTGAATTCCGGATTGTTGTTGATGAGAATGGACCAAGATGATTTTTGGGAACGATGTATTTACGGGGACGTCTTTCATCGAAATTTCGGTAGCCAAGTGTCATTTTAAGAATCCAATTCTAAATGCACTAATCAATGTTTGGTAAACATGACCAAATTGTAGATTTTGGCGGATTTGCAACTTGGATTTGGAGTAGTATTAGTAGCGGAAAGAGGTATGTAAGGCTTCACTTTTCTTTCTTGGCATGTCTTAGATGCAATAGGTTTGAACACGGGCCTCGGGGACAATTCCTTTCCCAGAAATCCGAGATTGAAATTAACTACTATTCATTCAGTGAAATTGAATTAGAACTTGCGCGAAATGTTGGAAAAACTTCCTAAGCATCCAGAACTTACACAAATAGGACCCGATTACCCTAAGAACCTCACAAGTGACGTCATGAATTGTAATATACGTAAATTTGATACGCCGCCTCATTTGACCCGAGGTGGGCCCATTGTTCCCGGATTTTCCCTATTGTTCCATTTGACTTATTTGAAGTAGAATCCAATGGAAACTTTTGACCCTTATTCCGTCGTCAAATGCCAAATCGTAACTATACTAACGAGGATATTCTTATGATGGTGATGAAGATGCTAGGTATGAGAAAATGGCTATGACGCATATGTTAAGAATATGTTTTACAATAACATGGATGATGTCCAGGAAGGAAATGCTTACATGACAACTATGACCATGATGATTCTATGATTAAAGGTTCCAAGTCTATGATTCCAGTGACGAGATGAGAACGTTAAGCTATTTCTTGAATTCTCAACTCTACTCATGAATAATGTTTTTCTTTAAAGATTCCAAGTATACGAAACGATGCCTTATGATCCGTTTTATATTTTCTCATGATATTACTCTCCACAAATAGTCTCGCCTTATATTAATCATTCCTTCAAGGTGAGACAAGCGCCCATAGTTATTCTATAATATAATCGGAGGTTCCCGACCTTACGTCACTCCGATGGATACATGATGTTCTTGGGCTCTCGCATGCTTATATAACATATGGATATGAAAAATGTATATGTACATGGGGTGGGGGGTAGGGATACATGGAAAATGGGAAGGGAACTATGTTTCATTGCCACCGGTCGGAGGCTTATCACCCGGACGCGGGATGCCGGACGCGGATATATGGGCGAGCCGATGTATTTCGGTGCTATGTGGGCGAGCCGACATTGTTCGGTGCTATGATACTATGACACACTATGACATGCTATGATACTATGATACATTATGACATGCTATGATACTATGATACGCTATGATACTATGATATACCATGATATGCTATGACACTATGATATACTACGATTTAACATGATATGACATAAATTCTATTTTCTATGCCTATGAAAAGAAATGTTTTTTTTTAAAGGGAAAACAAGCATGCATGGTATCCGCCCCCATGGGGCCCTCATATGCACAGGTTACTCGGTTATCCTATGATATGTTCTATGTTTCTATACAGATATTAATAGCATGTACCGGCCATCCTTTTTCCTTACGATATAATATCTCTTTATTGTTCATGCTTATATCTCCTACTATGTTACTATTCACGCCTTACATACTCAGTACATTGCTCGTACTGACCCCCTCTGCTTCGGGGGGCTGCGTTTCATGCCGCGCAGGTACACCCAGATGATCAGACGCTATTATAGACGATGTTCCAGCGGAGTTGGCATCTCCATTTACTCTGGAGGGTTGCCGGGTCAAGAGTCCTATGCTATGATGCCATGTTCAAGTTAGAGACTTTGCAGACAGAGTTGTGGGTATTGGGTTGTCAGTTTGTAAGCGGCTTTAGTAGCCGATATGTTATTATGTTTCGTGTCTCGAGTCTCATATGATGTCAGATTTTACTTATAAAAAAGAAAAATTTTCTATGCATTCATTTCTAACCGATTTATAAGTTCATATGTGTAATAAGAGTCAGTGGGTTCGCTCGGCTCCGAATATGGGGTCGGGTGCCCATCACACCCTATTAAAGTCGGGGTGTGACAAAGTGGTATCAGAGCAGGTCGGTCTAAGGGATGTCTGCAAAGTCGTGTCCGTAGAGTCCGTTTATGGGTGTGAAGCCGGCCACATTTATAAACAGGAGGCTGCGGGGCATTTAGGAATTGTTGACCTTCTTTCTGTCCTATGATCGTGTGATAGATCCAAGTCCTAGGAAAATGGAATCTCCTATACAGGTTTTATCTATGACGAAAGAAAGTGAGAAGCGATACGGAAAGTTACAGGGACGAGTGTTGATGTTCTGTTCTGTTACCCGAAGCTGGAGGCTCTGTATGGCTGAGATGTGTCATATACGTATGTAAGTCTGCAAGGTATTGTTAATATTTGCCGTGTGCAGATTTGAATAGTGGGAATATTAAAGGAGGCCCTACTAGAATGGGTACGTCTAAGAGAAAGAAGCGCGGAAAGGAAATACGATAAACAGGCAATAAGTGAGATGCGACGTTTCAAGAAGGGTTATGGATTTGGCATGACGATGAAGGTGCGATCACTACCCCCAGGAATCTGGAGGCCCAGGACAAGAAGTAGTTATACACACAGGTGGAAAGTGAATATCAGGAACTGAGAAGGGTAAAATAGTAATTAAGAAGGAAGGACGTGTTACGAAAATGTTACAGAATCGGTAAGACCTTGACTTACTCCAGGACATGTAATAAAGGTCATACGAGGAAGTGGACGCGATTATATCAGCGTTAAGGCACCGGATTCTACCAAAGATTTGAGGTTAAGCGTGCTCAGGTGGGAGCAATTCTATGATGGGTGACCCCCTGGGAAGTATGCGAGAAATTCGATATATCCAGACCTAAGAGACAAATGAAAAGTTAGGGTAGCCTAAGGGAAACTAGGGCATATGGAATTGTTGGAGACCATAAGAGGATGCGGGGATATGTAGCGGACTTGCTCGGTGAAGAACGTGGAAGTGCATCACGGCCCGGAAATAGGATAGGCTTGAACAGTGTTTGGAAGTATTTTGTGTGCTAGTTGATAGCAAAGATATATGTACATGAATGTGTAGGATACTCCACATATGATTGTATCAGTGGACATCTGAATTCCAGCAACCGAAGTTACGGTACGAAAGGCATCAACCGAGCAAGGGTACCGAAGATCGAGTAACCGCAAGAATAAATGGAGGGAGCGTGCATAAGAGACCGCTCGGCTATAGCACCACAAGTATAGTTAATAAGGATGGAGGAAGAACAAAAATTGTAAGGATTCTGTGCTAAGGACAAAAGTAACGGAACACTTGCGAAATATGAACGTACAGCTACGGCACAGACACGCAGTTAAAGAGGAATTATGAGTAGGTGAGTTAAGCAAGCGGAAGGACGAATAGTGAACGAAAGGGTATGGAAATGTCACACCCTGATCTTACAAGGGTGTGATGGGCACCCGACCCCATATTCGGAGCCGAGCGAACCCGCTGACTCTTATTGCACATATGAACTACGCCGTTTTTTTTTTCAACTAGCATTAACATAAATAGCACAATCATGGACATAGGCTAATAAGCTTTACTATCCTGCTATACAGCGACGGGGACAATCGAAGTACAAATAGCTCGTACATATCCGTCTACGAGCCTCTAAACATAGTACACATATATACATAGGAAGGGCCGAGTACGCCGTGCCCGAATAGATATACACAAAAGTAATACCAAGGACCGGGGCTCCGAAACAATGGAGCACCGCAAAAATCGCCGAGAGAACTCCTTGGATATATCTGTCCGCGCTCCGCGCGCATGAAACGCAGCGCCCACATGAAGGGGCGTCAGTACGAATAATGTACCGAGTATGTAAGACATGAAAAATAAAATAAACAAGAGCATAGATTATAAGTACAATATCGTGGGGAGTCATGGATATATACTGAGATAAGAAAGTAACCTGTGCATAGAAACACCCCTTTCGGGCCGGATGCCATGCATGCTTGTTTTTCCTTTTTAGAAAGAGAGTATTTCTTTTCATAGACATAGAAAATAGAATTTATGTCATGTCATAGTGTATCATAGTATCATAGCATAGCGTAGTATATCATAGTAGCATAGCATAGCATAGTATATCATAGTATAGTAAGTCATAGCACCGAACGATGTCGGCTCGCCCACATAGCAAATCCCGCGTCCGGGCATCCCGCGTCCGGGATGATATCAAGTCAAGTACGGATACATGCACCGTGAGTAACCCAGCGCTCATAGCGCTCTGCCCTTTTTCCCAGTTTTCCCCAAATACATTTTTAAACATATATATATATATACCATAGCATGCAGGGGAGCCCAAGAAAATCGTGTATCCATCGGAGTGACGTAAGGTCGAGAACCTCCGATTATATTATAGAGTAATTAAGGGCGCTTGTCTCACCTTGAAGGGATGATTAATATAAGGCGAGACTATAAGTGGAGAGCAATATCATGAGAAAGTATAACATAGGATAATAGGGCATCGTTCGTGTACTTAGAATCTTTAAAGGAAAACACTATTCATGAGTAGAGCGAGGATTCAAGAAATAGTTTAACGTTCTCATCTCGCACCGGAATCATAGACTTGGAACCTTTAATCGTAGAGTCATCATTTTTTTTCATCATAGAGTCATAGTCGTCGTCTTAGTCATTAAGGCTTGCAATATTGTAAAACTTAGTTTTTGGAGAAAAACGAATAATTTGGAAAACATTTGTAAACTTTTAGGAAGGAAAATCATGTTTTGGAATCGAGGGATTAGTTAAAACAACCATGATTTAGTAGTTAAAATAATAATAACCAAAACTTTTCTTAACTATAGAATGAAAATAAGTCAATGGGGACAATAGGAAAGAATTCGGGAATAGTGGGCCCACCTCGAGTCAAATGAGGCGGCATATCAAATTTACGTATATTACAATTCATGGCGTCACTTGGGAAGGTCTTAGGATGATCAAGTCCTATTTATGTAAGTTCTGGATGTCCAAGAAGTTTTTCCAACATTTTATGCAAGTTCTAATTCAATTCTACTGAATGAATAGTAACTATTTTCAATCTTAGATTCCGAGAAAAGGAATGGTCCTCGGGACACGTAGTCGACTTAGTACGTCTAAGACATGCCATAGAAAGAAGGGTGAAGCCTTACATACCTCTTTTCGCTCCTTACGCTATTCCAAATTCAAGCTCCAACTTCGCCAAAATCTACAATTTGGTCATGTTTACCAAATGTTAGCTCAAGTGTCTAGAAGTAAAATCTCAAAGCGACACTTGTCTACCGAAATTTCGCACTTCCTCTGTAAATACATCATTCCCCAAGAATCATCTTAGCCAATTCTCATCAACAACAATCCGGGAATTCAACCCGGCCAAACTAGCAATCATAATATCGCAACCATAATAACAATTTCCAATTTCACTCCAAGATACATTCTAACAGCTTAATCAATATACTACTTCCATCAAGACCTTCCAACTCCAATGAAAGCAATAACAAACTAATAATTCATATACCAACAATATCATACAAGTCTCATTATTTTCATACATACAAGAATCATTATATTCAATTCAAATACTTCAATCACAAGTCTCCAACTTCTACAACTTCACAAGATTATTATGCATTCATTAGCAACATGGTATCCGCAACACAACAACAACCAAAACACTAAATAATATTGGCTCATCTTCTTTCATCATTCAACACATGCACGGCTACACACACTATATACCTCACGGCCACCTTCATATATGTACACAACTACAACCTCTCCAAAAATCATTCAATTTCCATTATCCACATAGCATTCACAATAACAACAACCATATATTGGATAAAATAGTTAAATCATCATTCCTACACACATGTATACCTACACGGCCACATCCTATATTCACACTCTTCATGAATTCCATCCATTTTTATACTCCACAACACACTTAAGCATTCATAATATACATGAAAAGGTTCAAATCTTACCTCTTTACTTTGAATTCTTCACTTGGCTTCCATTGGCAACTTGTCAAGGTTATTGTTCTCCTTGCTCCAAAGGACCTTCCACTATGTTAAGAACTCTCCAAGGAATGATTTGGCTAGGAGGAACACGTTGAAACTCTTCTCTTCTCTTCTCCCTTCTTTTTTTTTCTCGGTTTCTTTTCTTCAAGGTGGCCGAATGGCCATGTCCCTTTTCTCCTTCTTTCTTTTGTTCTTATCTCTTGAAATTTCTAGAGAGTTATGGGATCATTTGGAAGACTTAGTCTTCTTTTAATTCCCATGAATTTAATCCATATGGGCTTGGCCCATCAAGTGAAGTGGACGGCCACCTTGGGCCAATCCAACCCAAGCCCACTTTTTTTTTTGTCATGCAATTCATGCAAAAATTATTTCCAAATTCCAAATTTACCCTTCGTCTTCCTCCATAATTCCACGAGGCATATTGCGAGTTTCCCTTCATACCCTTGGCCTTTCTTAATAATTCCGCTTCCAATTGCTTCATAAGCCATTCATATACTTAACGAAATAAAAATAAAGCCTTGCTTGTCATCTTCCCGCGATTATCTTGAATTATTCGAACGCACAAAAATGCGGGATATAACAGGAAATGGGGACAAAATGATGACATAGGCAGAAAATAAAAGAAAAACCTAGGACAAGAAATTTTCGATATGTTTGGCACGGAGTTGGGAGGAAGACAAGGAATAAGGTATAGATGAAAATTTCATGAAAGAAACGAGTTGGTGTAGTGGAATAGGAAACCTATGACATGAAATGAGGATTCGTGGAAGGGTCAAGGATAATAAGGTAAAGAATAAGGAACGGGCATAAAGAGAGAAGAGTGTCTATAAAAGGGACCCTCCCGAAATATTTTGACACCCCATAAGGACAGTTAAACATTCGAGGACGAATGTTCTAAAGGGGGGGAGGATGTTATAGCCCGTACTTTGTACGTCCGAGTATTTTGAGATAATTGAGTAATGTCGAGGGCAAGACTATTTCCAAAATTATGTTAATATACAAATGGGTTGTGAATATTATTTATGAACCTTATTACTATGGAAATAGTGAGAAAGGTTAAGGGCGAAAAGGGAAATTCGTAAAATGGTTCATGGCAATATCGAAAAGACTAGGGGCAAAATGGTAATTTCGCAAAGGATTCAAGAAGCTTAATGAAAGGGCCATGTTGGCCGAATTTAAAAGAAAAAAAAAGAGAAAGAAAGATGACAAAAAAAATAAGTCATCTTTTTATTTAAGGAAATATCAAGAAAAATCTAGAGAGGGGGCATGTGCCCCTCACATGCATGCAATTATATATATATATATGTGGGTTGGTCATCATTTTAGCTTGAGAAAGACTTGAAAAAAAAAAAAAAGAGTAGGAGAAATCTCCCATGGCCATTCGGCCCTTTGAGAAAAAAAAAATAAAGACCGAAAAAAAAAAAGAGAGAAGGGAGGAGTTTCAACTTGTTTCTCCTAGCCAAACAATTCCTTGAAGGGTTCTTAACATAGTGAAGAGTTCTTTGGAGCAAGGGGAGCACAATCTTGACAAGTTTGCAATTGTAGCCAAGTGAAGATTCAAAGTAAAGAGGTAAGGTTTGAACTTTTCTTGTATATTATGAATGCTTAAGTGTGTTGTAGTATGCAAAAATGGATGGAATTCATGAAGAATATAAATATAGGGGTGTGGCCGTGCATGTATGTGTGGTGGAGAAATCATGTGCTAATTATTTTATTTAGTGTTTGGTTGTTATTATTGTTAGTGTTGTGTTGATAATGGAAGTTGAATGATTTTGGAGAGGATATAGTTGTGTATGCTTGATGTTGGCCGTGTAGTGGTGGTGTGGTGTGGAAGCAAATCATGTTTTGGTTGTTGTTTGTTGTGGATTATGGGATGAAAATGAAGGTTTGATGACTAAAATGGAAGTTGTCATTGTGTGGGCTGATTTAAGAGTTAATGTGATCTTAATGTAGTTTCTTGAATTTGTGAGAAATAATGTTGTAAATGTATGGAATTGTTGATATAGTTTATGAGTTTGAAAGAAATAAATGTATTGTTGGAGTTCTTATGGCATTTGGAAGACTTGGATTGAAATTGGAAGTTGTTAGTATGGTTATGCTATTATGATTGATAGTTTGGCCGGGTTGAATTCCCGGATTGTTGTTGATGAGAATGGACCAAGATGATTTTTGGGAACGATGTATTTACGGGGGACGTGCTGCCGAAATTTCGGTAGCCAAGTGTCATTTTAAGAATCCAATTCTAAATGCACTAATCAATGTTTGGTAAACATGACCAAATTGTAGATTCTGGCGGATTTGCAACTTGGATTTGGAGTAGCAGAAGGAGCGGAAAGAGGTATGTAATGCTTCACTTTTCTTTCTTGGCATGTCTTAGATGCAATAGGTTTGAACACGGGCCTCGGGGACAATTCCTTTCCCAGAAATCCGAGATTGAAATTAACTACTATTCATTCAAAGGAAATTGAATTAGAACTTGCGCGAAATGTTGGAAAAACTTCCTAAGCATCCAGAACTTACACAAATAGGACCCGATTACCCTAAGAACCTCACAAGTGATGTCATGAATTGTAATATACGTAAATTTGATACGCCGCCTCATTTGACCCGAGGTGGGCCCATTGTTCCCGGATTTTCCCTATTGTTCCATTTGACTTATTTGAAGTAGAATCCAATGGAAACTTTTGACCCTTATTTCGTCGACAAATGCCAAATACTGTAACTATACTAACGAGGATATTCTTATGATGGTGATGAAGATGCTAGGTATGAGAAAATAGCTATGACGCATATGTTAAGAATATGTTTTACAATAACATGGATGATGTCCAGGAAGGAAATGCTTACATGACAACTATGACCATGATGATTCTATGATTAAAGGTTCCAAGTCTATGATTCTAGTGACGAGATGAGAACGTTAAGCTATTTCTTGAATTCTCAACTCTACTCATGAATAATGTTTTTCTTTAAAGATTCCAAGTATACGAAACGATGCCTTATGATCCTGTTTTATATTTTCTCATGATATTACTCTCACAAATAGTCTCGCCTTATATTAATCATTCCTTCAAGGTGAGACAAGCGCCTATAGTTATTCTATAATATAATCGGAGGTTCCCGACCTTACGTCACTCCGATGGATACATGATGTTCTTGGGCTCTCCTGCATGCTTATATAACATATGGATATGAAAAATGTATATGTACATGGGGTGGGGGGTAGGGATACATGGAAAATGGGAAGGGAACTATGTTTCATTGCCACCGGTCACCGGCTTATCATCCCGGACGCGGGATGCCCGGACGCGGGATATATGGGCGAGCCGATGTATTTCGGTGCTATGTGGGCGAGCCGACATTGTTCGGTGCTATGATACTATGACACACTATGACATGCTATGATACTATGATACATTATGACATGCTATGATACTATGATACGCTATGATACGCTATGATACTATGATATACCATGATATGCTATGACACTATGATATACTACGATTTAACATGATATGACATAAATTCTATTTTCTATGCCTATGAAAAGAAATGTGTTTTTTAAAGGGAAAACAAGCATGCATGGTATCCGCCCCCATGGGGCCCTCATATGCACAGGTTACTTGGTTATCCTATGATATGTTCTATGTTTCTATACAGATATTGATCGCATGTACCGGCCATCCTTTTTCCTTACGATATAATATCTCTTTATTGTTCATGCTTATATCTCCTACTATATTACTATTCACGCCTTACATACTCAGTACATTGCTCGTACTGACCCCCTCTGCTTCGGGGGGCTGCGTTTCATGCCGTGCAGGTACACCCAGATGATCAGACACTATTATAGACGATGTTCCAGCGGAGTTGGCATCTCCATTTACTCTGGAGGGTTGTCGGGTCAAGAGTCCTATGCTATGATGCCATGTTCAAGTTAGAGACTTTGCAGACAGAGTTGTGGGTATTGGGTTGTCAGTTTGTAAGCGGCTTTAGTAGCCGATATGTTATTATGTTTTGTGTCACGGGCCCCATATTATAAAAAGAAAATAGTCTTTACTTATGTAAAAAAAATGGGGTTTGGTGCCCATCACACCCACGTATCTAATATTCTTAATTGATTCACGAGTTTACACACATGTAATAAGACATCCGGGTTCGACCCCGTCATGCCCGTACATGGGGTCGGATATATATCACACCAAAAGTAAAGTGGCCGTGTGTGGACGCTCTCAATCAACCGATAGCTCCTATGAATCCGTATCACCTCCCCGTCTACCGTGGGCATGAACACGACCGTCCGAAGAAAGGACGTCGCACGAATATTGTACCGAGTATGCGAAGCATAAACAACAATGGAGCATCAAGAAACCGAGGAGGCATAAAATATGGAGCAATCAGAATCGATCGAATCATAAGAAAGATCTATATATATGCTTACTTACTTCTCAAACTTATCATCATCATATATATGTACGTACTCTTATATGCCGCCCGACCATATAGGTGCGGTGTAATAATCAATATCAATAACATCATCAATAGCATGCGTCCAGGCATCCTGCGTCCAGGATATTATCTCATGCCGCCCACTAGTGGTGTCTGCCCATGCCATTTGGCCATGGTGTGTATAGCTGCCCGCCTTGGCGGTGACTGCCCGGCCTTATAGGCGCGGTGTGATATCATCATACATTCATTACATCATACTTATCATAACATGCTTATCAAGATTATGCTTTTCATAACATACTTATTATAATATGTCTTTCATAATATGCGTATCATCATATACTTATTACGTTACATGTATAGAGACTCTTAGCTATTCATATTTGATCGGGGTGACATAAGGTAGTGGACCCCCGTTGTCACTATGGAACATTCATACGTATTCTGCCTCACCTTGAAGGAACAAGCGTGAGGTGAGTGGACATAATGATCAATACCATTTGATTACATATATATAGCATCATTAGCTTCTTAGGAGCACCATGTCAAAGGCTATAACATTTCTAGACTTTAGTTTGCTATCATAGTCATCGTATGTCTTATCTCGTATAGCTATTTGTCACGACCCAACCCCGTGAAATGTGACTAGTGCCCGAGTTGGGCACCCAAACGCATTCGTCAGACCCGAATCACACACACACAACACAACTGGCTTATGCCGAAACAAATATCAAACGCTACTTCAAACACATCTCAAACTCAAACGCATACATATATACATATATCGAAAGCCGATAAGGCTATCCGATGGCGCCCCGGCCCAAAACATATAATATACAAACTCATCCGTATTGTAGGCACACAACCCACATATACGTCTACGTGCCTCTAAACAAACCGAGAATCATATGACGGGACGGGCCCCGCCGTACCCCCCGAACACACACACGCACATATATATGCAACGAACGAGTATATACCAAAATATAGGCTCGGGATGAAGGGAGCACTCCCAACACGACAGGATAGGAACCCTAACCGGCGGGTCGCCAAACCGGGTCGTCCGCACTTGCGGGCATGAAACGCAGCCCCCGAAGAAAGGGGGTCAGTACGAAATATGTACTGAGTATGTAAAGCAGGAAATACAGTAAATAACTGAATCACACTCGAAACCGAAGTACCGAAAGTAAGTACATTTCCAAAATGCCAAATGTTTATTTTCAAAATAGAAAACATGCAAAAGGGGCACAGAAAATATGGTCGCCCGCCTGTCGATGGCGCCATAACACAGCATAACGCCAGAAGGTTTCAAATCTCCGCACAACCCCGAACGCAACGCATCATCACAACACATCATAAGCCATATCACAGCATAACTCCATAAACGGAACCCGGCCCTATGGCGAGGTCTCGGGAACCGTAGCACAAAGATAACTCGAGAATATATCATAGTACGCGTACAAAGAAGCCGGAACCGGGGCGAACGATGTACCAACAAACCGCACGAGCAGAGTCGTGAGTAACCAAATGCATAAAATCATTATCATAGGTTCAAAAAGTAAGTAAAATAATCATACTTGGGAGTCGGGAAAGTCGTCATACCAAACTCTTCCAAACGTCATCAGAAAAGTACAAAGGAAGGTCGCGGGACCCACGGACGAGTGTCAACCCGAGCCGGGCCCGCCTATGGAAAACACACTCATCACACGTCATACAACCTCCCCCAACGATATCGAGGCAATCCGAGCCCTTAGTCGAAAGTTATGAGAGTTCGAAGTTTCAACATTGTTTAAGAATAAAACTCTTTTGAAAACCAAGTTTTTATGCAACTTTAAAATCAATTTTTTTCCAACAACATCAAAACCAATATTTTCACACGTCAACATACGAGTACCAAAAGACAAACGCGCGAATCATAGACATGCTCGGATTATACGAATAGAATTTCCTCGAGGCTAGTATCATAGCCTATATTGAACTAAGACATGCCAAAAGAAAGAAGGGTTAAGCTTTACATACCTCGCTCGCACACAACGCTAATCCAACTCAAACTTATATCTCGAACTCTCCAAGATCTACATAACATCAATAAATACCAACATCAACCATAGGCATTTGAAAGTTCATTTTCAACTAACACACACTTCTACGGAAATTTGGGCAGCACTTCCTCTATAAATAGACCAACCCCGAGAATTCAACTCGGCCAAATCAACAACACAACAACAATAATCATTCCAACAACATTCATAATCAATATGAAACGCATTTGAACACTAAAGATTCTTCTCCACGCTTTCCAACAACATTCCAATTAATCTTACTACGACTTCATACATACAACCAACATGTAATCAAACTAACACATATTCAATTATCAATCCAAAACCATTCACACAATGTTCAAGAACTCTTTGAATAATTCATACAATATTTCCAACAATCCAACAAACACTCCATTCCACCCGAAATGATCCTCAAACCCGAGAACCTCAACTCTAACCCACTCCTCGACTTCAAATCATGATTTGTCCCAGCAATCTATAATCTAACCATATCATTTCCATAAACATAAAAAAATTACACTAAATGCATCAAACCCTCCAAATCAGCCCATAACATTTACAACACCAAATTAAGTCATTAAACCTCATTTCAACATAGAATCCACATAACACAACAACCAAAATTCCAAGGAAACTTAATTCATTTCTTGACACACACACAAGGGTCATATTCGGCCAACACATACACACCATATTTCTATGTCATGATTTTCATTCATTCCAACACTCTACAATAACCAAACATGCTACATACACTTAGTTCATCACTTTTAACACAATACACACACATTACACGGCCAACTAGTACCACACGGCCTTGACTTCAAACACAAAGATTCCATGAATTTCATCCATAACAACACACAACAACACAAATAAACCATTCATAACTCATAAAACAAGGTTAGAGTTTACCTTTCTTCACAACCCCTTCACTTGTCCAAAATTGGTCAAGGATGAAAACGGACAATCCAACGCTCCAAACAACAACCCCACGTTAACGAGCACCCTTGAATTAGTGGGTTTGCTTAGAGGAAATAATTTTTGGAAGGCTTGTTCTTGGTCTTGAAATTTGGAACTATGGCCGAATAGGTTGGGGAATTTTCTCCAAGGTTCTTGTTTTTTTTTTCTTAAGTGTTAAAGATGATGAACAATGGTCCACTTAGTCATCTTTTAATTGCAACTTATAGCCAACCATGTGGCCATGGCCCACTCCAAGAGTGGCCGGCCACATGGCCCCATTTTCCACCTTCCAATTTTTTTCAATAATAGACCATTTTCCAATATTCCATCCTTGGTCCCCAAATTTTCTTAAATGTTTCCATACCAATAACATCATACATACTTAGGTCTTACGACAAAATCGAAGGTCACACGTCCCGACTTCGTACCCCGGAATGGTCTTAATCCTAACTTTTCATAGTTAACCCGAATCGTCCCGTCGTTCAAAATACGGGATGTAACACTATTCATGAATGAGGATCTTTACTTTCTTAGAGATAGGAACATTCATAGTAAAGGAGGAAATTCATGTCATATGACTCATGCCTTGGAAAGAAAGGACTAGCCTCACATGATTTTGTTTTTACTATTCTATTGCTCGCTTGCTCCTTAAGTGCACTCGTATACCTTCAATGGAATTCGTATCGACATTAGTTATATAATCGGGAAAACGTGTTCTCTAAAGCTATAGAAATTTGGGCAGCACCTCCTTTGTTTATACTACTTTCCGCCATATTCCATATCAACTCCCAACATTCATAATAATCATCACAATATCGCTATCAACAATCGTCATATATTCATATGATTCGCATTTCATAATTCACCTCAAATTCCCATAATTATGACTAAAAATCCATCGTCGCATTCTTTCGTATCCAATACTCATCTCATGTTCTATAAGTCATTTACAACGTATTTATAACATCAACATATTCATTTCCATGATTCAATTCACTACTAATCACTAATGACAATATTCATCCATTTAATGACCCATTTGAGGTGCTCTCTCGGACAATCCATGAATCTCAACTTAAAAATACTTCAAATAGCATGTGAGGGTCAGGAAACTTACCTTAAACAATAGAGGAACAAGCTTGGGTGGTGATTCACCCTTAGCACCAAAACCCTAGTTTATCTCTCCTTGGATTTCTTGACTTCGATGACTTTTAATGGGTTTCCCTTCACTTGATTCTCTTGCTTTCTTGTTGTTGATCTTAGATTTCTATGGTTTTCTCATGGATGAATTGTGGAACACTTTGGAGGCTTCTTGTGTTGTGGAGGAATGAAGGGAAATGAAAAAAATGAAATGGAGAATGGTCCTTATATAAAAAAATGGGATTCGGTCCGATTTGAATTATACGGACCAACATACGGTCCGTATAAAACATACCGACCGTATGTTGGACCGTATAATTGGTCGGAGACTCATGCCTAAAATGATCGTTTCGGTCATGGAATCTACGCACTTGGCGGACATAGCAATCGGAGCAGATTTTATACGGACGTTAAATATGTCCGGCCGTATGTCCATCCGACTTATAACGACATTCTTTCCGGTTTTGTTTCGTCGACTCGTTTGATCTCCAATCCTTATGGAACCTTCTTAACACTTGTTCAACACTTCAATATCATTCTAAGGGACGTTATAACTCTTTCTTGGGACATCATTAGGACATCATTAACTCAATGGTTCAGTAATTCTCGTCCGATACACTAACTTAAGTCTCGCTTCTCTTAACAACTTTCTTTCCTCAAGTATAATGCCTTTGAAATCTTAATTGGCATCATCACATACTAGTTCTTACTTGTCCAAACCTCATGTACATCGCACCCCTCGTTAGTCTATTCACTGTACGCTTAAGGGGAAATTTTCAAGGTGTAACAGTAATGCTTTCCTTCTTATAGTTCCTTGGTCGTGTGGGGCCGTTATTATTGTTGTTGTAGCCCTATGAGGCACTGTATATTTTGGGTTGTTCTGACAGGATGGTAGTGGTACAATTACAGGGGAAACTTTGGTGAAATTTTCGTAGAATTTCTAAGAGTTTAACATTCGAGGACGAATGTTTCTAAGGGGGGAGGAATATTACACATCATAGTTTTGTACGTTGAGATTCGTTAGGTGTTAGTTGTTCAATTGTAGACACTGGAGTTATTTTCTAGGATATATGAGATTATATGCGCCTATCTTATGGTTATGAGGGTTTAAGTTCATGTAATAGGTCATGGAAGGATTGGAGAACAAGTGAATTAAGGCTTGGAACTTTGGAGAAAGGATGGGCAAGGTTTCGTACGATAATTTTGGTCTAACTTGAGAAAGGAATATCTCCTAGTATATCAGAAGTTTTTGTCACGACCCAGCCCCGTAGGCCGCGACTAGTGCCCGTGCTGGGCACCCGTACCCTCTGCTAACCATAATCGACTCATAGCAGGCATACTCAGAACTTATATACACAGAAAGCACGGTGACACATGTACAAATATATATATATACACATACGTTACATATAACCTGAGAATATACAGAACGCAACAGACTGAGCAACACTACCCACGACCCACATATATGTCTACAGGCCTCTAAGAGCAATAACCAAATCATATGACGGGACAAGGCCCCGCCGTACCCTGAATAAACATATACATATAGACAGCAAAGAATCTGTACCAAAGTGTAAGCCCCGGAACAAAGGAGCTCTCCAAGACCGCTGGGTAGGAATCCTAAGCTGACGGCTCACCCAAACGAGAATCTGTACCTGTGCGGCATGAAACGCAGTCCCCGAAGAAAGGGGGTCAGTACGGAATGTGTACTGAGCATGTAAAGCATAAAACGCATGCCCGAATCATAGGACAATAAAGAAGGCAGGAAAAGTAGTACGGTAACCAGAAACTCATAAAGCTCACCTTGAAACGTAAATTACGCATTTCAAAGTCATAAATAGTCTGAGTGACATAAGTAGAAAAATCATCATGAACATATGCATATATAACGTGCCCCGGCCCTCTAGTGAGGGACGCGGTAAGTAAAATCATCATATGTATGTACATGTAACGTGCCCCGGCCCTCTAGTGAGGGACGCGGTGAATAGAATCATCATATGCCATCTTGGACACCTCCCGTCATCACATCATCATCATCATATATATATATATATATATATATATATATATATATATATATATATATATATATATATATATAACGTGCCCGGCCCTCTAGGGAGGGACGCGGTGAATAATGCAGTAGAATTGCACGAATACATGCCCTGGCCCAGGACGCAGTGAAGGAAATAGCAACAGCTCGCATGAGCAGAGTAGTGAGAAACCATATGCATGCAAATCATCATCATAGACTCAATGGATAAGTAAGTAGTCGGCGCTCGAAAGTCAAAACGGAAATCACGTTAAGTTCTTTCAAAAACAAGTCATAGTGACTATACCAAAGTAAGTCTCGGGAACCCGGGATATGCATCGACCAATCCGGGCCCGCCCATGAAGGTTAACATCATTATACGTTACAAAACTTCCTACGAACGTTCCAAAGCAATCCGGTTTCATCTACGAAAGTTACGGACATTACTAGACATGGAATCCTTTGAAAACGAAACCATTTATACGACATTCTAAATTTGACCATATCAAGACATAAAAACCATAACATGACCATATTAAGGATGCTAACATCTATAAGGGAATATGAATCATAAATCTGCTTGGACTTAAGAGTGGAATTACCTCGAAGCTCATGTCATAGCCTAATTACACTAGGACATGCCAAAGAAAGAAAGGGT
This sequence comes from Lycium ferocissimum, assembly GCF_029784015.1. Lineage (NCBI taxonomy): Eukaryota > Viridiplantae > Streptophyta > Magnoliopsida > Solanales > Solanaceae > Lycium > Lycium ferocissimum. Next base: position 63,183 of record NW_026726220.1, read on the forward strand.
GAGCTTTACATACCTCGGTCTCTCCCTAAGCTAATCCAACTCAAGTCTCGGCTCTCTAAGGTCTACACAACGTCAATAGATATCGAACATTAGTTGAAGACATTTAGGAATTCAATTCCAACTAGCACTCAATTCTACAGAAATTTGGGCAGCACTTCCCCTGTAAATACAACACCCCGAGAATTCAACTCGGCCAAATTCATCAACAACAATACCAACCAACATTCTAACAACATCAACCATTAATTCAAAACGCATTCTAACATTAATAACCTTCTTTCACATAATGCGACGACGTTCACTTATATTCAATTCAACCGCATATAATCAAACTAATACCAACTCTCACACATACGATTACTAATTCAAAACCATTTAAATAATATTCAAGCACATTATAAACAATTCACCCAAGATTTTAACCAATCCAACCACACTACCACCTTTCCCGAAACCTCCCCAACTCAACATAAACGACACCAACGCATTTCTTTCTTCCAAGACTCATGAACTATACCAACAATCTTCATCTTAACAATGTCATCATCCTAAACATAAAATTCACATAAGAGTTACATTGACTTCCAAATCAGCCCACAACCATCACAACTTCAAATCGATTCATTAAACCTTCATTATCAACATAGAATCCACACGACAACAACAACCACAACACTAAATAAAATTAATACATTCTTGACACACATACTACACATACACGGTTCCTACACCCTTCACACGGCTACAACATCAACATGCCATTTTCATGATTTCCATCCATTTCTACACACTACAACAACATGCAAACATGATAAATACCATTAATTCATTACTCCTACACACTACACACACATTCGGCCTAACACACATAGACTCACGGCCATACCTCCAACATCCATGTTTTCATGATTTTCATTCATTTCCACACTTAACAACGTACATAAACCATGCATAACATATAAAAGAGAAGATTAAAGCATACCTTCTTCACCCACTTCTCTCACTCGGCTAAGCCTTGTTCTTGCAAGAATAAGTGCTTTGCTTGTTCTAACAACTACCTCACGTTAAAGAGCACCTTTCAATTGGTAGGAAAACTAGGAGAAATTATTTTTGGGATGAAGATTTTTGATCTTCAATTTTGGGTCTCCATGGCCGAACCACCCCTTAAGTTTCCTCTCCAATTTTTTTTCTTGAAATTTCTAGAGGTGAAGTGATGAAATAAGATGACTTAGTCATCTTTTATTCCACATAATAGCCAACCATGTGGCCATGGCCCACATAACCACATGGCCGGCCACCTAGTCCCTCATTTCTCTCTTTTTCCTTTTTTTTTTTGTTGAATTTTCAACTTTCCAAAAATAGAATACTTTCCAAAAATGGACTTTGACCCCAAATGCTTCTTTAATATTTTCCATGCCAACAAAATCATACACAACTTATGCTTTTAAGACAACAAAAGTCTCTACCTCATGTCTCGGGATGGTCTTGTCCTTAACCTATCGTGGTTGACCTTGGATTATCCAGAAGACGTACAAAATACGGATATAACATCCTCCCCTTGGAACATTCGTCCCGAATGTTCAACTAGTCTTATAAAGTCGTGCCAGGACCTCGGGGGTTCACTTTATTGCCATAGTATGCAACATCATCTACCTATCGTATTTCTTTTTTATCTCCTCTCCAGCTTCCCAAGTCGTCTCCTTTCCGTCGTTACTTAAGAAGACCACATCTTAGCACGCACCCTTCTTGCCTGATGAACATGTAATAAGGTCCCCTATATCTCGGGGTACGGTTCCCCTTCTTGTCGACTCTTGTCACACCCTTCCTGGGTGATATTTTCAAGCGTAGCCGCTCGCCAATCTGGAATGCTAAGTGTCAACGCCAATTGTCGTCATATAATTTCTGTCGTTTCTGAACCGCTAATGTCCGTTCCTTGCTTTAGCCGTCCTCAGCTGATATAATTCTGAAAGAAATTGGCGTATAAGTTCACCCTCCTTTAGTAACCAGTTAGCCCCAATCACCTTGCTTAAATCTTCTGATAATCCTCTTCGCTCAACTAGTAACGTTATAGGTACATTACCTCGGGTCACTTTTTTTTTTTTACCTTTGATCCAACTACGCTACCATCCCTTCACTCAGGTTTTGCTTCCATTCCGCCCACGCATTATGTGGCAGTCTTTACAAGAATATGCAGAGGTACTCAATTTAGTCCAAAAATACTTTAGCATGGCTTCACTAATCCATACGCTTTACTTAGTGTCACACCCCGGTCTTACTAGGGTGTGATGGGCACCCGACCCCACATTCGGAGCCGAGCGAACCCGCTGACTCTTATTATACATATGAACTTATGAATCAGTTAGAAATGAGTACATAGATTTTTTTTTTCCATAAGTAAAATCGACATCATATAAGACTCGACACGAAACATAATAGCATACTCGGTACAACGGAGCCGCTGGCGGACCGACAACCCAATACCCACGACTCGTCTCCGCAAAGTCTCTAACTTCGAACAAAGCATCATAAAGCATCTATTCCGACTTGACAAAGCTCGGGGGGACAAGTGGAGCCTACTAACTCTCCGGAACATCCTCTATGCTAGATTCGGCTAACTGGGCGTACTGTGCGGCATGAAACGACCCAGTATAGAGGGGTCGAGCATTTGTTAAATGTACTGAGTATGTAAGGCATGAAAGATAATACAAACAGGAACATAAGTATGAGTACCATGGGATCATAGAACATGTGATGAGATAAGAGGATAACCTGTACATGTGAATGCCTTTTTGGCTGGATACCATGCATGCTTGTCTTTCCTTTGAAAACATTTCTTTTCCACATACATAGAAAGTAGAACTTATATCATATCATGTTATATCATAGAATTTCATAGTGTATCATGTAGTATCATAGCACCGAACAGCGTCGGCTCGCCCACATTGCGCCGAAATACTCCGGCTCATTTCCATTCCCACCGGCATCCATATCCGGGATGATAAAACTCCCTGACCAGGTGGCAATGAAACATGTTTCCCTTCCCATTCCCCATGTATCCCTTCCCCACCCCATGCGCATATACATATCTTATATACATATGTCATATAAGCGCGCAGAGAGCCCAAAGAAAAGTCGGGCATTCGTCGGAGTGACGTAAGGTCGGTAGCCTCCGATTACTTTATGGAATAATCATGGGCGCTTTGTCTCCTTTAAGGAACAATTATGAAGCGAGACTATCAATCAAGGATAACATCACTAGAAAACATAAAAATGGTGACGTAACATATCATTTCATATATTTTGAAACCTTTAAAATAGTCATTATCCGTAAATGGCTTGGCGTCTGCATCGTCGTGTTCATGGCAAGAACATATCCTTGACATATTCGTCTAGTCATCTTCTCATATCTAGCATCATCATTATCATCATAAAATCATAGTCGTTGTTCCGGTCATAAAAACTTTTCAAGAATCGTAAGACTTGGATTTTGAAAAGAAAATGAATTTGTGGAAAACATTCATAAACTTTTAAGGAAATGTACTTTGAAATCATAACTTCTAATTTATGAAAATACGACGTTATGGGAGCATCGATAAAATTACATCGTATGATTCTTATGCCAAGGGGTGAAAGCACTTAGCCTTAACATACCAACGCCACAGCCTTTAACTAGCTACGTTTATTCGTCCGAACTTGTTAGTCTACATTCAAGAAGATCAAAGACTGTCATTAGATTCATTGACATATACTTGTCGTAACCTTTCAAGTTCATTCACTTATGGTCTCATTTCGGCAGCATCTCCCCTATAAATATACATTCCCCAAAATCCGTCTCGCCACCTTAATCGACAACTGGAATTTAACCCGGCCAAACTATCAACAACAATTCCAACAATTATTCTAACCACACTACAATATTCATAATGATCCAACACTACCCGAATTCTCCAACTCTAACAAAAGTATTAACCACACATTTCTCTTACTCTAGATTCACAATCCATATTATCAACTGTCAGATTAACACTATTACTCATACAATACAAAAATTCAAGCTATGTTGCATTAACTTCTCCAACATTCCGATAGCGATTACAACTTCATTTTAAGCCATCAAACCTTCATTTCTCATCATGGATTCCGCAACACACAACAGCCAAAATATCAAATAGAGTTAATTCACCACAACTTACCAAAACCACCTCATCATTCGTCACCACAACTACATGCATATTTTCATGAATTTTCATCCATTTCTATACATTACAACAACCAACATACCGCATAAAATTAGTTCATCATCCTTACATACAATAACACATACAGGGCCACACACACACCATACATACGGCCACTATACAACATCCGTATTTCTATAAATTTTCATTCATTTCTTGACATAACAACAACAAGCAACACACTACATAACATTAATCCATTTTCTTTCCATACAACATAACACACACGGCTAACAATGCAAGCCCACGGCCACAACTACAATATGCATGGTTTCATGTTTTTCATCCATTTCACCTTACAACACATGTACCAAGTATCTATAACACATAAAGGAAGGTTGGTTCTTACCTTTCCATTCAACTTCCTCTTGCTTAGGGTTATGATTTGTACCAATGAATGATTTTCTTGTTCCAATGATTCTTCCATGTTGTAGAGGACGTTTCATTTGCTGGAATGCTAAGGAAAAATAATTCCTTTACTTGTTCTCTCCGTGGGCCATGTTCGGCAGCCTTGGCAATAACACCCCTTTTTTTTTTTTTTTTGTTTCTTTCTCTCCACTCTTAATTAAAAAGATGACCTCCCTTCTATATATATATAGTCTTTAAGAGCATGAGGGGCACATGCCCTCTTCCCTCCACTTTTTCTTTTCTAGAATTTTCTTTTCTTTTCTTGAATTTTCTCAAAAATAAAGATCAATACTTAAGTTTTGCCATGAAAGCTGTCCATATATGTTGTAATTTACACCTAGCTTCTTCAACACATATGAGCACATGGCCTTTTTCTCCATTTCTCTAGAATTTTCTTAAATTATAAATATGACCACTTGGCTTGTCACATAAGCTTAGTCCATATATATATTTATAATTTACCCCATTAAATAAAAAAGTGTGGACACATAAGTACATACCAACAATGGCTAACATGGCCACTCTAAGAAACTTTGAATACTTTATCAAATTCCCATTTTGCCCTAACCTTTCCACAATATTACTATGGACCATTTTGCTAATTTTCCTTTTTATCCTTAGCCTTTCTCAATATTTCCATACTAATAGAATTCATAAATAATCTTCATAACCAACTTGCACATTAAAATAATTTGGAAAATAGTCTTATTCCTCAACATTCACGACTACCTCGAAATCTCCAAACGCACGGTGGCACGGCCATAACACTAGTCGCTCTTTTATCTTACACCCGTGTTGAAATGTACACTTTGGTCAAAACCATTACCATATCCCATTTGTCCTTAGTGTAGATTTTATCTCGGTAACCTAGTTCAAACCATCTTTACACCTTCCTCAATGCACCTTAACCATTATCACCGTATTGGTATCACTAAATCCGTACTTTTTCTCATTAGCTATTCTTGCATAACTTGTATAAAGCATACTTAATCCCTTGGCCACAATCTTTTCTTCTCCGATTCACCCCCGTTCCTTCTATTCCTTCCGTTCTAATATTCGCTTACGGCCTACCTCTTTCTCTTCGTACTTCTTTTCTTTCTCTATTTTTTCTCTCTTTTTGCTTTCCATAAGGCATAGCATTATTAATGAATAACCTTATTGCCCGCATCTCCCTTTAATCCGGCCCCCGCCCTATTTTCTTTCAAAGGGGCCCAAAGTAAGCTACCCCTTATCATTCTTTTGTCGTATTCTCTCCCCCAAACCTCGACTTTTCTAATATCATATCGTTCAAGATCTCCACCTAATTTTTCGCCCGGGCCCTCCTGCTTTCCCCCACCCTTTTTGTTGGCCTTTGGGGTTTTGACCGGGGCTCCCCGGCGTCCCCTGGTTCCAGTATCCGTACCCCCAAAGGGGGTGTTGATTTTCCCTTCGGTGCCTTTCATTTCTGGATCCGCCCCCCTTTAAGGGGGGCATTTTATTATTCCCCATTATATTCGCCTTCGTGGCATTTTTTACTCTCGGCCAGCCTTTTTTTCCAAAATTCCAATTTTTCCTGTTTATTTTCCGCTTTACTTTCTTCCTTTTCCCCCATTATGTCGATTTCCCCCCTCCCTATGGGGAAAAACGATATCCCTTTTCCTTATGGCATTCCCCCTTACCTTTTTTTCACCCCTTTAAAATTCGCCGTCCCCCCCGGGAAAACCCCGGGATCCGTTTTTCAAGGTTTCCCAAAAAACATCCCTTTAAAATAGCCTCACGAAGGCTCCCCCTACACGTATATAAAATTTGGAGCTCTTCACAAAAAATCCCCCAAACTCACTCCCCCGACCCCAATTCCCAGCGCCGTGATGTTTTCCCTTTTTTTTCCCCGGGGCGGGCCGGGTCCCCCCACGCGCCAAAATTTCCGCCACTCGGTATTGGGCCCTTTTTTACCCTTCCCCAAACTTCCCATTTCTTTTTATGGCCGTTTTAAGACTTTGAAACTTCCCGGGGGGGGCACCCTCCAAATTTCCTCCCCCAGCACCTTAACCCCCGGGGCTATGGAATACAATGCTAAACCTGTATAATCGCGGCACCACCCGCCCTTTTTTACGTAATTTGGAGTAAAAAAAGTCTTTGACAAACCAACCTTGTGAAAAATTACCATTTTACCCCTTCCCATTCTCATTTCGGGTCACCTATGGATATTCTACTTTCCCCTGAACTCCGGGGCCCCAATGACAAAAACACCTTTTTACCGTTTTTTTATAAATCTTTCACCACAAGGATTGGGCTTATTAAGCCCAAAAATTTCAAAGGGAAATAAACATATAAAAATATAAATTCTAGTAAATTTTGTCAAAATTTTCTCCCGGGGAAAAAGTCCCCATCCCTTTACCAAACATTATGGGGGTTCGATGGGCCGCTAAAACCCGGGGGCTCCGGCCGCAAGGCCCACGGATACCCCGGTGGCCCGGTAGCCCCGGGCCCAAAAGGGTGAACTTGAAGGAACGAAACCCAAAGAGGGGGTTTTTCGCACACCGAAACCTCCCGATATGGGGATTCCCCCATAACATGGCCGTAACGGCCGCAAATAAAACAAGCACCCGGGGACGCGGCGGCTTTCCCCCCCGGGGGCCCGGGCCCCGGGCGGGGACCGGGGCATAGATGGCCCGGGGACTCCGGGCCCCCGCTCGGCCGGACCCCGGCTCGGGTTTTGAACCGGGGTCCCGTACTTTAATGCAAACCTTTTGCCCGGAATTGGGGGACTGGCTGGCCTTTTGGGATGAATACCCCCGGCCGGGGGGGGGCCGGGCCCCGGCTCCCCGGTGTTCCCACTGGCCCGCCCCCGGGCCTTTCGAATCCCCGTGGGGGCGCCTTCCCTGTCGCTCCTCCTTGGGCCCAAGCCCGACCGGGGACCCCCCCGGGGGGGAAACCATGCCTAAAATATCAATCGGGGGCCCTCCCAAACCCCTCACGCACGATGTCCCGACGCCATATCGGGCCCCAAATGGGCGCGGTTAAAAAGGTCAAAACCCCACTATCTCCCGAACACTCCGACCGCCCCGCCTCGGATGTAAAAAAACGGGACCATAGCTCGTCTCGTCTCGGGGGGAGGAAATGGCCAAGAAAAACCTCCCAAATCCCCACACGGGTTTTTGGGCCCCTCCCGGGGCGGCCCCCTCGCGCATTCCTCCGCCAACCCCCCGGGCCCCGATCGATCTTAACTTCCACCAAATCCGGCTCCAAGCCCCCAGGCCCCCGCTCCCCTCCCTCCCTGAACTCCCCCGGGGGGCCTTTCCCCGGGCTTTGGGCCCCAAGAACTCGGGGGATGCAACCAGGAAAAACCCAGCCCTCTCCCGTCACGTTTTGTCCCCCACGTCTCTCCCTCGCTCCCCCCGGAACCCGCCCCCCCAATCTGGAAGCGGTGAACCCATCCCTCATAGCCCATCCTTTCCCCCCCCTAGGGGGGAGGGCCGGGGGGCTCGGGGACTGAACCAAAGGGGGGGGCGGAGCCGCCTTCTGACTCGCACGTCGTCGTCGATGTCCCTCCGATGGCACCCGGGTGGCAGACCGATCGATGGGGGCACAAACTCCTCCGCCCAGCCGGCGCGGGCCCAGTAACTCTCTCGCCCGACCGGCTCCCCGCCGGGCCGTAGACTTGCTCCTTCGGGCACTGCGTGCTTTTCTCGGAGGCACGTCGAAAACATACGTTCGAGCAGTGATGAGGGGTCGTCCCGATATCATGCTCTCTGCCCAAGACGACCGAAGATCGAAGGAAAGGTAACATCCTAAATGTCTCGTAGCCTCCTCGTTTATAGATGTGGTGCACGACACACCGATAAACAGACTTCTACTAGACACGGTCAGACATTCCGAGGACGAACCGTCGATACCACTGCCACGACCCGGCCCCCGTAGCCGTGACTATTGTTCGAGCTGGCACTCGTACTCCCGCTAACCATAATCGACTCATAGTAAAATGTATCAGAACTTATACTACGTAAAGGCACGACATGCACAAATATATATATATACACATATGGCATATACCTCCGAGAGATATACGTAACACAAACATGACCGAATAACAGGCTACCCACGACCCACATTTATGTCTACAGCCTCTAAGAGCAATAACCAAATCATACGACTATTGTGGGCCCCGCCGTACCCCGAATAAATATATACACATATAACAAAAGAGTCTGTACCAAAGTGACCGTCCCGAACAAAGGAGCTCTCCAAATAGCCGAGGGGATCCTAAGCCGAGCGGCTCACCCAAACGAGAATTTGTACTCGCGCGGTACGAAACGCAGCCCCCCGAAGAAAGAAGGTCATGACGGAATGCATGTACCGAGCATGTAAAGCATGATACACGAGAACCGAATCATTGGACGAACTTAAAAAGACAAAAAAGTAGTACGGAACGTAATTTCATAAAGCTCACTCGAAACGTAAGTCATGTATTTCAGAATTATAAATGGTCCGGTGACATAAATAGAAAACCATCTTGAACATATGCATACATAACATGCCCTGCCCTCTAGTGAGGGGACGCGGTAAGTAATATCATCACATATGTACACGTAACGTGCCCCGCCCCCCCAGTGAGGGACGCGGTGAATAGAATCATCATATGCCATCCCGGCCACCTCCCCGTCATCACATCATCATCATATATATATATATATACATGCCCCGCCCTCTAGTGAGGGACGCGTGAATAATGCGGTGGAAGTGCACGAATACATGCCCCGACCCGGACGCGGGAAGAAATAGCAACGACTCGCACGCGTAGTAGTGAGAAACCATATGCATTTAAATCATCATCATCATAGACTCAATGAATAAGCAAGTAGTCGACGCTCGAAAGTCAAAACGAAAATCATATCGAGTTCTTTCAAACACAAGTCATTAGGACTATACAAAAGCGAACCTCGGGGACCACGGATATGCATTAACCAATTCGGCCCGCTCGTGGGAGTTAGCATCATTATACGTTACAACACTTTCTATGAACGTTCCAACGCAATCCGGTTATATCTACGGAAGTTATGGACATTTCTAGTCATAGGATTCTTTAGGAACAAAACCATTTATACAACATTCTAAACTCAACTATATTAAGACATAAAGACCATAACATGACCATATCAAGGATGCTAATATCAATATGAATATGCGTCATGAACATACTCGGACTTAAGAGTGGAATTACCTCGGAGCCCATATCATAGCCTAATTACACTAGGACATGCCAAAGAAAGAAAGGGTGAGCTTTACATACCTCGGTCGCTCCCTAACTAGTCCAACTCAAATCTCGGCCCTCCAAGGTCTACATAACGTCAATAGATATCGAACATTAGTTGAAGACATTTAGAAATTAAGCATTCAATTCCAAACGGACATCAAATTCTTAAAATTTCAACAAAGATTTCCCTATAATATGCCAACCCCGAGATTTCAACTCGGCCAAATTCAACAACAACAACACCAAAAACCAAACTACAACCTCAATAATCAATTCAAAATGCATTTTTAACATTAGTAATTCTTTTACATAATTCCAACAATATTCATAACATTCCAATAACATTCAACCACTACTTACATTCACCAACGTCAACGTTTATATAATCGATTACTAATCCAAAACCATTTATACAATATTCAAGAACGCTTTAAACAATTCACACAATTTTCCAAACAACCCAAACCATACTCCAACTCACCCGAATTCCTCCCCAAACCCAAGAACAACATAATCCACATCTCTTTTTCTCGAATTCATGAATTATACCAATAAATCCACACATTAACAATGTCACTTCCATAACTACAAAAATTACATAAAATCCGCATTAACTTCCAAATCAACCCATAACCAACACAACATCATTTTGAATCATTAAACTTGCATTTTTCATCATGAAATCCATAACGACGACAACTAAAACGCCAACGACAATTTATTCATTCTCAACACACAAAGAGGGGACCTATTCGGGCACCATCATACACACACACAAAGATGATTTTCATTCTTTTCTTCACACTACAACAATCAAATCATGCTAATTAGAATTAATTCATCACTTAACACAACACACCCATGCACGGCCAAACACCACTTACACGGCCTCAACTTCAACATAATTTCTATCATGAATTTCTTCCTTTTTAGCATACAACAACACATATAAACCATTTATAACACATGAAAACAAGTTTAAACTCACCTTTCTTCTTTAACTCCACAACTTGCCTAAAGTGGTAGATAGAGAAAACGACTAAGCTATTGTTCGAAACAACGACTCCACGTTACTAAGCACCCTTCAATTAGTAGGTTTGCTTGAAGAAACAAATTTTTTGATGACTTAAAATTGGTATTGAATTTCCAAGTCTTGGCCAAATGGAGCCCTTGTTATTGCTCTCTCAAGTTTCTTGATTTTTCTTGAATTTTCCTAAGTGTTGTAGTGAACAAAAAGATGACTAAGTCATCTTTTATAAACCAAATATTAACCATCCATGTGGCCTTGGCCACACCAAGGTGGCTGCCACATGGTGCCTTATTTTTCTTTTCTTTTTTTGAATTTTTTCCACTTTCTAAAAGTAGAATACTTACTAAAAATGAAATTTGCCCCCAAATGTTTCCTTAACATTTCCATACCAATAAAATCATACACAACTCATGCTTTTAAAGCAGGCAAAAGTCTCTACTTCATATCTCGGAACGGTCTTGCCCTTAACTTGTCAAGGTTGACTCGGATTATCCCGACGTACAAAATACGGGATATAACATAGTCACTTAGATTCGTGTCGAGAATCTTTTGGGAAGCTGTACAAGCAACTTTCTAGCGTGCCTTAAAGTAAGATATGACTATCGACTCATCTCTTAGAGAATGCGAGAGTTGGAAACTAAGTGAACCAAGGAAGAATACGCTACACTTCTCATTTGGTTATATCGAAGTATATGGGCTATTGGTTGTCTTGGTCTTGAGCGTTGGGATTTGCCTTCGAGGGTTATGAGATAGTGGAAATGTTATCCCTTGTTTATAAAAGTTCAAGTTCATGTGTAACACGTATCGGAAGGCATGGAGGTTAAAAAAATCAAGGGAATTTAGTTAGTCGAGACTTTGGGAGAACTTGGCGTATTTTTGGACGAGATTTTGGGTCAACTCCGAGTGGGGTATTGTCTCGACCCAAACTAATGGTGCGTAACAAGTGCCCGACCACTACCGGCCAAGCACTCCTATGCTTGCATTTATCGCTCATCGACTATCCGGGCCCATACACGATCTCGTAATCGAGGTACATCTTTTTCGAGCAATCAACATAAGAGACACCGCACCGGAACTCACGGCCAACACATACATATAAACATAAGCCGAGAGTACCCGCGCGAGCCGATTTGGCCGACACATATATATTGTACAACAAAATAAATGCGCGACGATTTATGTCGCATAACATCACGACTACATATCACTATCTACAGACCTTTATAGAGTACCAACTATAGAAAAGACAGGACAAGGCCCTGCCGCACCCATATATGTACGTAACCGAATAGCGTACCAAAAGGATCGAAGCTCCGCATCAATAGAGCGTACCAACTGCCGCTGAAGGGAGGTCCTACTGCTGTGAATCGTCCGACTAACTACCTGATCCCGCGGGTATGAACATAGCGTCCATAAGAAGGGACGTCAGTACGAGTAATGTACCGAGTATGTAAGGCATGAATAGTAACATAATAAGGGATGTAAAGTATGAATAATAACAGAATGGAAATATAGAGCATATCATAAGATAAAAGAGTAACCTTTACATGTGAGTGCCTCTTAGGACGTATGCCATGCATGCTTAGCTTTCTTTGAAAAAATATTTTTTGTTCATATATACAGAAAATAGAACATATCATATTGCCGAGGCGTCATCTCCGATCCATTTAACCACATATGTCCCGCGTCCGGGCATCCCACGTCCAGGATGAGATCATATTATACCAACTGATCAGGTGGTTATGCGTATATAACGCTCTGGCCATTTTTCCTATATTTCCCATTTACATATACATATGTCATATACATATATCATATAAGCAACATGCATGAGAGACCAAGGAAAGTTATGTCTCTATCGGAGTGACGTAAGGTCGGTAACCTCCGATTATATTATGGAATAGTCATCATCGCTTTATCTCACCTTGAAGGAATAATTATTATAAGGTGAGACTAACAATGAAGAATAACATCAACAGAAAACATAGAATAAGGTCATAAATCTCATAAGGCGTCAATTCATATACTTTGAAGTCCTTAAAAAATAGAGTCACTATCAAGGAATAAAATTGAGGATCAAGAAATAGCTCAATATTCTCATATTCATATTGAATCCACAACTTGAGACTTTTAAACATGAAACCATTCTCATCATAACCATCATAGACATATTCTCGTGTTTGACATCATCGTTGTCATTACAAAAACATGTCCGTCGTTGTAGTCATAAAAGCTTACAAAATCATAAACCATTGTTTTGGAAAAATACGAACATTTTGGAAAACATTTACCAAGTTATCGGAGCGGAACTATGCTTTGGAGTCATAAACATCTTGCTTGTGGAAACAAAGAAGTTATGAAAACATTTATGAAATCGTACCATAGGAATCATGCCTTTGAAAGAAAAGGACAAGCCTTAACATACCTTTCGGTTGCCTTAGTCGCTCAACGTTTATCCTTCCAAGCTTATAAATCTACATATAAACCATTCATACTATTATTAGGCTCAATGTCATATGCTCATCTTAAGCCTTCAATTTAATTTCGTTTAAAATACGAAATTCGGGCAAAGACCTCCCCCCTGTTTATATGCCTAGCCCGAAATCACAATTCAGCAACCAACAATGCCAACATCAATAACATCATTTTCAACACTAATATGTACCATAAAACAGCCCACACGCTGATACAAGACCAATTCCATCGAGCTTCATGAAAATGGAGTCTTTGAAGATCATGGGAGGTCCACATAGGATGGCCTTCAAGATATGGGAGATAGCTTAGATGGAAGGCTTTAAGAGTCCAAGTCCCAAGGCTTGCCTCTTAAAGTGGCTACAATTGCAAGCTTGGGTGATTCAAGGTCGGAAGATGGCTACTTGCGCAAGGGCTATTTGTGCAAGTGGCTACTTTACAAAGCATGAGGGTTATGATTGCAAGAAGGCCATGCATGCAAGGTTGATTAGAGGGTCATCTATGCAAGGAGGGGACGTGTTTGGCCATTGAAGGCCAATCCTTGAATTGAAGACTACACTAAGAAGACTAGCCAAACAAGGCCCTTACTTCATTAAGGGTAGCATTGTAATTGCCTATTAGTCTTCTTTACTTAGCTTGTATATATAGCTTGTCTTTCATTTCATTTAGGGACTTTTGATGAATTATGAATATTTTGAGTGTTTTTAGGGTTATCTCTAGAGAGAGAAACTTGTGAGAGGCCTTTGGTAGGCTCTTGTTGATTCTTGTGTTGTTGAGAGGTTGGTTGCTTGGGATTCGATTCCCTTGAGGTCAACTTAAGAATTTGGTGTTTCTTTAGATGATAATTTAGAGGTCTTAGTTTTATATAACTTTGGTTGCTAAATTGAATCTTAAGTTGTGTCAAATTATCTATCTTTTCTTTTCCTTTGTTTATCTTCTTAATTTCCCGTTTCCCGTATCCGTTATTGTATCAATTGGTATCCGTTATTGTATCAATTGGTAGACTTTTATGATATGAATTATTGAAATTGTAGAAATTGTAAGACTCCATTGGAGCATAAGAGATGAGAGCTTGTTGAAGCTTTTGGTTGAATTCTT
>NW_026726221.1:0-102041 GCF_029784015.1 Lycium ferocissimum
TTCTTACTTATCGAAACACTATATACTTTGTACTCTTTGTTCGCACATTCACTGTGCATTAACGGAAAATTTTTCGAGGTGTAACTATTTTAGTCAACAAAAATTATGCATTTTATGCAAGAACGAATTATAGCTGATATATTCTGGGTTCACTCAAACATGTATTGTTAGTTTTATTAATCATGATATATCGCTAATGGTTTAAATGTTTTAATGGTGATATGTAGGAACCAAGAAGGTAAAGGACATCACACTGGGAAGACGGAAGCGAAGGACACATAAAAGGAAAACCTGGCTGATGACGAGTAACACAAGACCTAAACTTATAAAAGGCGAGGAAATCAATCACGGACAAAACCGCTAAGGAAAGAAGTACCAAAAATACAAAAGGAAAAACCTGTCGCAAAGGAAAGAAGTACGAGAGTAATTCTGGAAGATATGAAGATCAACTCAGAAGCAAAGGAAAGCAGTACGAGAGCAACTCTCGAAGATTCAAAGATCAATTGAGAAGATCATGATTGATAGATGACAATCAACATAGCTCACAGAAAATTCCAAGTCAACATACAACAAGGAAAAGAAGATTGAAGATCAATCAGAGGATTACAACAAATCTCTTATTGAAGACAAACACCCTTGGGTTACCTTAGAGCGAGCCAATCAGGATCAATGAAATTGAAAGATTGATCCTCTATATCTCTCAAGATCTAGAGTGGCCAACTATAAAAGAAGACCTCACCGGCGAAGATCAATTACACTTCACTTTAGCAATTTCTTACTCACTCTTCATCCTGTAAAAGGCGTTGTATTCATTTAAGTTGCCATGCCTCAAACCTGAGGAGGCATGGCTGGCACTCGGTGCCATACTTGACCCCTAGCATATCACTCTGTAACTATAAACTCTGGGGGTAACTCTCAACTTAGGCCGATAAGGCCTACCTGCAAACAGACAATACCAATCTGGGCCGTATTCTAATCACCTGAGTATAATATCCATCTCATCTAAAGGGTAAACACACCCAAAAGCATGCATATATATATATATATATGTATATAACTGTGCAGGCGAACGAGGCTGCCATGAATGTCTACAAACAGCAATACCAAAATGACCATACACAAGGGCCGACAATGCTACCATACTAACATAGAAAATATACAGAACTCGTCTACAAGCCTCTATAGATAACAAATCTGTAATGTGGTTGGGACAGGGTCCCGGTTTACCCATTAAGTCTGTATATACATAAGGACTCCCAAAATCTGGACCTGGTAACTCCGAATGAAATGGATCTTTCCAATCAAGCTGATGTCTGGCTCTGTCTACTGGGGTGGTATATCTGGCTATCTATAAGAACCTGTAGGCATGAAATGCAACGCCCCCAGCAAAAGGGACGTCAGTATGAAATAATATAACCTGTATGTAAATCACTGAATAACTAAAAGCTGAAACTGAACTGATAAACAAGTAAACTGAAAGTCAAGTAAGACTCTGGGATATACTTACCTGCCCTGACTCAACGTATAAGCATATAACACTAATATGACTAGTCGGCCACATATGGGGCTCGGTGTATAAAAATACTCTCTCCGACTATATGGACCAGGCATAAGGATACTCTCTCCGACCGTATAGGCCAGGCATAAGGATACTCTCTGTAGCCATATAGGCTAGGCATCAATCTATATATACATGTGTATAATCTCTGTATATCATATATATTAGTAGAAACGTACAATAGTATATGTATGATCCTCTATCTCACTATCAACATGGAGTAAACATAGAGAGGATAGGAACTCTCTCATTAAGACATGATGGAATATACAGAAAGTGTAGCATCTATAGCGATAAGAACTCCATGATATACGCTTTAACATATGATTAATCTAACTTTTTCTTAGTATGGAGTCATGCCAATTAAAGAAAGGATAGCCTTTATATACCTCTTGTCATCTATACGAACACAACAATGAACTCAACTCGAATAGTACTTAGACCTATAAAAGTGACAATATGCCCATCAACTTAGAGAATACTAACATACAATGTATATCGAATGATAACTCATTTCTATAAAGAATCAGACAGCATTTCCCCTACTTTTATCACTCCCTACAACTCAACATCAAGAACCACAACATAAACAACAACATACAAAAGCTATATTCCAAGAATTCCAGCCATAATAACTTAACAACACACTCCAAATCAGTCCACAATACCATCAAGAGTTCTAGGGTGATTTCTATCTTTCTTTCCACAATTTCTTCATCAAACAAGTTGATTAAAGCCTAAACAAACTCAATTACATGAAGAAGAGATGAAACCTTACCTGAAACAATAAGAACACCTTCAAACTTCTAGTTACTTCACCTTAAAGGAAGCTCCAACTTCAGAACAAGAAGGACAATCACACTACAACAATCGCTAGTAGCTTTTTAGTACTTGAATCACCTTGAGTATCTTTGGATTTACTCTAACTTGGGAGAAGAAATTAAGGAGAGGGTTAGGGAGTGTTTTAGGTCAATAAATTATAAGAACTTAATCAAAATGGAAGCCACGAATTAAATAGACCAACAAAAATTATGCGTTACACCCCGTATCTTCCAAGAAGCACTTATCAAATTTGAAACAAAAGTACGTTCAGTTATGGTTAAGTAAAACCACTTTGGAATATAAGGAGCAAGAATTATTAAGTATATTTAAGGATTAAAGGATGTATATAAGGTATACCGGAAGGTTTTATAAGGAAATGAGCGGAAGAAATGGAGTAGTACGACTTTAGAGAAAGGATGGCAAAGTTTCGCGTGAAAATTTTTGTCCAAATTGAGGGCAGAATATATCTTAGCATATGAAGTATTTTAAGGTGTTTCAAAAGCCTAAAATGAATTTCGTCGAGTCTAGTTTCCAATGCAATAAACTTCTCATCGATAGGACATCGGAGTAGAAAATTATGGGCGTTACAAGTTCGGCTGACAGAATAGAAACGCGTGCTACAGTACTACTACAGTACCGACCCGAATTTAAACCAATATAAAAGGGGCTTGCCCCCTCTTTTTTCAGCCCAACCTCTTCCAAATTACTCCAAAATCCTCTAGAAAGTTCCCCAACTCCCAAACCCAAATTTCAAGCCTAAATCAGCTATAATTCCCGAATTCCGGTCCAGGCAACGTATAGTTGCGAGTATAGAATCGTATAGCGACGCGGGTAGTTCAAGTTTAAGGTGAAAAAAGTGAAGATATAGCGATATTGTCAGGAGTAAGGTATGAATCTCCTATTATTACTGTTAATTTTGGTTTATTTATGGAGATAGAACCGTTAAATAGTTGTATAATAATACTATTGGTGGAGATGTAGATAAATATTATACGAGAGGTTTTATGGAGTATTTGGTATTGAGAATAACATGGTTGATGTTGGTCTTTTTGTTGTTATTGTTGGTTACTGAATTGTAATTTCGGGCTAGGCATATAAATAGGGGAGATGGTGCCCGAATTTTGGCAGAATTTAAAAGGGATTAATTTAAGGGCTTAAGGTAAGCGTATGATAACTGTCCTAACAGTAGTATTAATTTTCTAAAATATAGATTGACGAGCTTGGAAAGAAAAGCGTGCAGTAGTTAGAGTTAAGGCGACTGGAAAGGTATGTTAAGGCTTTCCCTTTCTTTCATTTTGGCATGATCCTTTGATATGAGCAAACAACGAGTAATAGAGTCTCCATATTACTCTACTCTTAGAAGTATTAGGAGTAACTCAGTTATTGATGATCCTGTACTCCTCTATGATAATTATTCCTTTTGTTCGTGGGTCCTAAACGTTGTATCATATTAATGTTAGTTTATGTTTATGCATTGCATTCATTTGCATACATGCATATTGACCCGTGACCAGAAGGCGTTATATACACGTATATTATGTGTGTGTGTGTGTGTGTATATATATATATATATATATATATATATATATATATATATATATATATATATATATACGGAATGGGAAAAGGGCGGCGTTATATACGCATTATCACGATCGGCTGGTGCACGGTGATGATGATTATTATGCCGGTGAGGGCCATTATGCTATTATGCCCGAAGCGGGCTTTGTTTAATGATGGGATATGGGAACGGACGTGCGTTCCTCGGCACTATGACCTATGCATTGCATATCATATGCCCTCAGAGGCATTTTCAGTAAGCAGAGATATACAGATATGTTCATATAGTCAGACATATAGATGCATTCATACAGATATGTTCAGACAGTCAGACATACATATGTATTCAGTCAGTCAGTTTAGGTTATGACTTTCAAATTGCCTTCATGACTCCTATCTGTATGTTACTCTTATGCCTTAGATACTTGGTACATTATCCGTGCCGACTCTCCCCTATTGTTGTTTGCGTTCATGCCCGCGGTACGAGATACGACAGAGGGCGGTCCGCCGGTAGAGCCTCTACTCGGTACATTGTTGCGCGCTCTACTCAATCGGAAATTCTTTGTCTATTTTGATACGTTATGTTGAATATATATATATACATGCGGCGAGGTCCTATCCGCATTTCGCTTTGGTACTCCAGTAGAGATTTGTAGACGGATGTGTGCGATGACTTCGAGATAGCCATGTCGACTCTCATCCTTTTGTGGTACATCATATGTAAGCCTTGTGAGTTTCTGACCGTTATTTACAGTATGTATGCATACATGCTTAGACGACTGATAGTCCTTGATTTCGTTATTATATGAGTCAGCATAGCTAAGCCATAAGTCTTATAGGCCACCCACTTAGCCGGGAATGTATGGGCAGGTACAGGGGTGCTTGGTCAGTAATGCTCAGGCACTCTTCACGACTCAGCGGTTGGGTCGTGACAATATGGCCGCCTCAATCTACAGCCATTTGTACTAGCCGTACATACTATGTACAGTTCGTACCTAGAAAGGAAAAATTCTAATTTTTTGGATAGGAGATACGGTGGAGGCCCACTAGGTACGGGTCATATCTCATATGTACGGGCCGTATATCTTTTCCCAATACTCGATTTCTGACGAAACGTATTCTCTTCGATTCGTTTAACCTCTAAACCTCCCAATACCTACCAAATATGGTCTTTTTATGCCCTTAGGATTGACTTGATTAACTGCTTATAACCTCAAGGATAATATTATTCTCCAAGTCTACGTTGATTAAGTCACTGCTAAACTCAAACCACAAAAGTATGAGGTGTAACATCCTTCCTCCCTTAGAAACATTCTTCCGTGAATATTTACTCCTAAGGGTTTACAAAAATTTTGGCAGAGTCTCCTCTATAACTTTACTACTACCAACCTACCACTTAGACAAAAAACGCAATATATATGCCACACAGAGCTATTATAAGCAAAAACCAACAAATATGAAAGTCAATAATCAAAATCATGATACTCACCTCATGCCAAACAACCCTGTATCTACAAGTGAAATGGTGCCTCAGTTTGAATATCATCTGTAATAAAACACATGTGAGGATATCTAGATTTCATATCTTCCTTGGCTTCCCAAGTCATCTCCTAGACATTTTTGTTTCTCCAAAGTACTTTTACTGAAGCCACATCCTTAGTCCTTAATTTATGAACTAGACGATCTAGAATAGCAATTGGAATCTCTCCATATGATAAGTCTGCCGTGACCTAAACGTCATCTACTAGCACAACTCAGGAAAGGTCTCCGATGCACTTCTGAAGCATTGACACATGAAAGGCCGGATCCGGTGACTCTAAGAGTCGAAGGTAGACCTAACTCGTGCCACCACCCTACTGCGCGATCTCAGAAGGTCTGATGTATCTAGGGTTAAGCTTTCCTTTCTTACCGAACCTCATAACACCTTTCATTGGTGATATCTTTAAGAAAATCCAATCATCAACCTAGAACTCAGTGTCACGCTTCATTGAATACCCAAGATACGACTGAGAGCTTCGAGTCGCTAATAACCTCTCCTGGATGAGATTAACCTTCTCTATAGCCTGCTAGACCAAATCAGGTCCCAATAACTCTGATTCACCAACCTCAAACCATCCGATGGGAGATCTACACTTTGTCCTATATAAGGCTTCATATGGAGCCATCTGGATACTGGAGTGATAGCTATTATTATATGCAAATTCAAAGAGTGGAAAATTATCATCCTGAGCCCTCCTCGAAGTCGGCACATGCTCGTAACCGTAACATATCCTTGAGCGTCCATCGTACCCTCGAGCTGTCCGATCATTCGTCCGAGGGTGGAAAGCTATACTAAGGTTCACCTGCGTCCCCAAACTTTCTTGGAAGGATCTCCAGAAATTAGCCATAAACTGTGCTCCTCTATCTGAAATAATAGATATCGAGACACTATGTGATGCGAGTCAAAACCGATCAAAGACATGTATTTCGCCCTTCTAGGCCATTCACTAGAGTCGGGCTTTGGTCATTCATGATGTTCACTTAGCTGGAGAAGGAGTTTTGCGTTCCCAGGAGGCCGTGCACCACCGCTAGCCCGGGGAAGAAGCCTATGGACTTATTTGTGCTAGCCCATGGACCCACTTTAGAGTCCCATGCGTGTGGCTAATGATTTGGAGCCCTGAGAGGCCATATTTTAAAAGCCTACTTGTGGCTGTTACTTTAAAGACTTGTGGCTATTACTTTAAAGACCAGGTGTAGACTTTATCTATATAAGCTACACTTAGAACTATTTCTCATTCGACCTATCTTGAAATATATGAATATTGAACTTTTCTCTCTAGTTGACTTGTCAGGATTTGGTGGACTCTAATTGTACAACCTTGTTTTGATTATTCAATTTGCGAGGATTGTTATTCTCTTGAGGATTGTTGCATAAGATAGGTGCTCGGATCCTTTTGGAAGGTAACTAGGACTAGTTCTTCTAGTTATTGTCCAATTGTTTATCAATTCTGTCTTCTTTTCTATCTTGTCTTTATTTTCTTGCATCATTTGGTATCAGAATCCGATCATAGATATGTCCCTACAAATCTAGTTGTTTTGTGTCAAACTTTATTAAAAAAAAATAAAAAAAAATAAAAAATAATAATAATAATAATAATAATAATAATAATTAATAAAAAAATCTTGCTTGGACGAATTTCTTACTGTTCTTAGGGTTTAAACTTCTTGATCATTGTTGTTTTGGATGAAATTTGTGTTACTTGGAGTATTTGGGTGTTCTTGACCTATTGTTGAATCTGATTTTTGTGTTTGAAGACTTGTGTTCTTGGATGTTCATACGTTCGAAGAAGTTTATATTGTGTTTTTAAAGTCTCTGATCGTGCCATTAGTTTAGGTAATGTGGGTGATCCGTGGTGATATTTGGAAACTAGACCGCAGATGGTTGTTTTGGTATATCATTTCTAGTGTTTTGAATACTTGTTTTCTTGAGTGTTCATGAATTTTATGAATGTTAAAAATTGTGTTCTTGATAATTTCTTGCTTCCTGACTATGTTTGATCTAATTTTTGTGATAAGTTAAGCTTTCAAGGTGTTAGGGAGTGTGAAAGCTGTATTACAAGTCAAAGGGACTAGTGAAGAGTTAATTCCTAAGGAGTTGGTGCATTGAACCCCTCCAAAAAGCGGAGAAGGGGGTTGCACTCATTAGGGGAAGTCAAAATCAGTTTGGGGTGTGTGAAAGGGTGTAGAGGCAAGTAAATGGTCAGACCATTAATTGACCTATTGAAGTTCGAGTCAATTCTTGGGATGACCCCAAAGGTCACCCAGAAAAGCGTCAAGTTCTAATCACCTCTTTGGGAAAGTGAGAGATCAAGTGTGCAAGTCCACAGTAATCTTTTGGGAAGGCAGAGGGCTATCATTGAATCTTGTGGTAATTAAATTCAAGACAAGTTGGTAGGAGATCAAAATAAGGCTGGAAATTTGCCTCTGCGTTTTAGGGGTTGGGAAGCTTCCCAATCCTTTCTTTGTGACATAACTTCAAGCTAGTATCCATGAGTAATTACCTACTCAAAGTTTACTGTACTTCGAGCTATAACTTCTTTCGTGCTAATTCTTTTCAAACTTTTCTAGTTTTGATTCGTAGTGAATTTTTTGACTCAAGTGCGCCACATTTAAAGGAGTCGTCCGACTATAGATTCCCGTAAACTCACTCTATTCCCGAAGAGGTAGCCTCTTTTGTCTACTCAAGTGATCAAAAAGGAGTTGGTCAATTCCGAGAAAGCCAATTACAACAAGTCTGAGTGAACCAAACCTTTACTAATTCTGAGTGAACCGAGCGCCACTCAAATAAAGTAAGGGAGTTAGTAAGGTGATTTCTAACCTTAACCCATTTCTTTAAGCTTTGTTGTGCAGGTACAATGGCGGGAGATGAAATTGTTGTGGAGGCACAAGGAGGATTGACTATAGCTAACCTTGTGGTGGCAATGAACAACATGACCGCTCAGTTGACGGCTAAGATAGACAGAGTGGAAATAAGGATGCAAGCCCTTGAACAAGGGGAGCACCATTGGTTCCGGGGACAACGGGTTCTAGTACAATACCCACCGTAGCAATTTAATGAGTGACCCGTCAACAAAGAATGAGGAAGAAGTTCGCCCGTAATGCTCATGCTATGGGAATTCCTCAAGTTCCTAGAGTTCAAAATCACATGCCAGGATCCTCATATTCAAGTGCAAGTACCTCTTATGAGGGAGGAGAAATTTGGTCCAAGTTGATGAAAATGTTGAGGTCCATGACTTAGAACAAGCTGAATACGAGTTTGATCAACAGTATGTTCGGAGAGCCCAAGAACAAAGGGGCCAAAGGAGATATAGAGGAAGAGGAGGTCGAGGAGCATATGTTGGGAGAAATCTTGAGCATGACTATGGCAACCATTATGATTATCTGAATTTGGTCCGAGAGAATCAAGCTAGAAGGGATACTAATCTTAATAATGTCAAGATCACTATTCCACCATTTAAAGGAACTAGTGATCTAAACAAGTACATCGATTGGAAGATTGATTGAGAGAATATTTGACACAAATGAACTTTCGGAGGAGCGAAAAGCGGTTTATGCCATTGCCTCTTTTGAAGGCTATACTTCTATACATGGTAGGAATCATAAAAGCGAGTTCGGAGTAGACATGGTTTACCGGAACATCTTACTTGGGGACAATTGAAACATGTCATAGATGCTAAGTATGTCAACGCCAAGCATCGTCAAGAGCAACTCAGAAGGCTTTATGAATTTAAGCGGGGTTCTAAGACCGTGTGTTGAGTTCTATGATGAGTTTGAGAAAGCAAGAATGGCTCTTGATCTTGAAGAAGACGAGAACAACTTATCATCCGATTCAAAGCCGGGTTGAACCATAAATCTCATCTCAATCGTAAGGTTACTCACTTTCTATACTCTTGATAAGGTGTTCCAAGTGGCTATAGAGGCGAGAAAAAGGGGTCAGGAGGACAAGACATTCAGATCGAGAGGAAGTGCTAATACTACTCCATGGAGTAGGGGTAGATTTGAAGAGTCAAGTTCGAGTGCTAGCTATGATGTTAAAAGGCCACTTGAAAAGAGTCCAACCAAATCTAAACAAAGGACTCACGAAGGTAAAGCTCAACTCAATTCTCCTAGTGCTTCATCTATTCAATGTCATAAATGTAGGGGATATGGGCATATGGCCACAGTGTGCCCTAGAGGACCATGCTTACTCTTAATGATGGCACGGTTTAAGAACAAGAAAGTGAACCAGAAGATAGCAATGAAAAATAACTTGATCATGATCTTGAGAAGCCGGAAGGAGAAGAGAAGGATGATGCGCCGAAATGTTTCTTGTGGTGCGAAAGAAACTTGAGCACTATAAGCTTGGAGAGTGAAGATGCAAAGGAGAATCTTTTTCATGCTAGGTGTAGGGTATAGGGAAGGTTTGTTCATTGATTGTGGATGGAGGAAGTTGTGCTAATGTTGCTAGCCAAACTTTGGTTGATCAATTGAAACCGCCTACATTGAAACATTCCCGGCCCTACCGATTCAATGGCTCAATGAGTGGGTGAATTGCGAGTTACAACGCAGGTTTTGGTTAAGTTCAAGATAGGAGCTTACCAAGATGAGGTAAAATGTGATGTGGTACCAATGCAAGCATGCCATTTACTTTTGGGAAGGCCGTGGCAATATGACAGAGTTGCAATTCATGATGGCCGAGCCAACACATATGCGATTCAAAGTGAAGGTAAGAGTCTCATACTCAAGCCTTGGTCACCAAAGCAAGTGATAGAGGATTATCATCGGATGAAGGAGTTGAAGAAAGCAGCTAAAGGTAAGGCTAGTATTGTGACTGATCCTAAGTCCACATCACCACCGCTGGGTAACGAAAAGGTATGTGCAATCATGCAACCGGGAGAGTACTTCAAAGGTAACGATGAAAACAAAATGATGATTTGCCTAGTGCATAAAGGTATTCTCTTGAGTGATAGTGATGATTTGTCTAATGCTAATCAATTTTCAAGTTTTGTTGCGAACCTTTGGCACGATTTTGTGGATTTATTTCCCGAGGAGATGCCAAGCGGTCTGCCTCCCTTAAGAGGAATTGAGCATCAAATAGATTTGAGCCTGGATCCCAAAGTCCGAACAAACCAGCCTATAGGTGTGATCCGAAAGACACCAAGGAACTCCAAAGGCAGGTTGATGAGCTTTTAAGCAAGGGGTTGGTGCGGGAAAGTTTGAGTCTGTGCGCCGTTTCGATCATACTTATGCCAAAGAAAGACGGAACGTGGAGAATGTGTGTCGATTGTAGAGCCGTCAATAAGATCATGGTAAAGTATCGTCATCCTATTCCTAGGTTAGACGACATGTTAGATGAGTTAAGTGGTTCTTGTTGGTTTTCTAAAATTGATATTAGGTCCGGCTACCATCAAATCCGGATGAAACCGAGTGATGAATGGAAGACCGCATTCAAGACCAAGTTTGGTCTCTATGATTGGTTAGTGATGCCATTTGGCCTCTCTAACGCGCCGTGTACTTTCATGAGATGGATGAATCATGTGCTTAAACCATTCATAAATAGGTTTGTTGTGGTTTATTTTAATGACATTCTTGTGTATAGTAAAACTGTGGATGAACATGTTGATCACTTAAGGCAAGCCTTTGATGTTTTGAGAAAAGAGAAATTGTATGCTAATCAAAAAGTGTGCCTTTTGTGTTGAACGTGTTGTTTTTCTTGGTTTTGTTGTGAGTGCTAGTGGAGTTGAGGTCGATGAGTCAAAAGTAGAAGCAATTAGGGATTGGCCTACCCCGTCTAGTGTTACTCAAGTGAGATGTTTTCATGGGTTGGCTAGTTTTTATAGGAGGTTTGTGAAAGACTTTAGCACTATAGCAGCGCCTTTGACTGAGTTGATAAAGAAAGAACAACCGTTTATTTGGGAAGAGTCCCAAGAGAGAGCATTTAAGGAGTTGAAACATAGGCTTAGTTACGCTCTATTGTTACAACTACCCTACTTTAGTAAGACCTTTGAGATTGAGTGTGATGCTTCAGGGGTCGGGATAGGTGGAGTACTAATGCAGGAGGGGAAGCCTATAGCTTTTTTTAGTGAGAAACTTAAGGGGGCAGCTTTAAACTATTCCACATATGATAAAGAGTTGTTCGCCTTAGTGATACCTTTAGCCCATTGGCAGCATTACTTGTCGCCGAAAGAGTTTGTGATTAGAAGTGACCATGAGTCTTTGAAACATCTTAGAGGCCAAGAGAAGCTGAATAAGAGACATGCTAAGTGGATTGAGTTCATGGAGAGGTTTCCCTATGTGATTCATTACAAGAGAGGGAAAGAGAATGTAGTGGCCGATGCCTTATCTAGGAAGTTTTCCGTAGCTACCACTTTGATTTCTAGACTTTTAGGATTTGAGAGCATAAAGTCTATGTTTGAGCACGATCCTAAATTTAAGAGCATTCGTGAGGATCTAGTGAGTGGGAAGCGGGTAGAGAAATATCAGTGGCATGATGGCTATCTTTTTAAGAAGAGGAGGGTATGCATACCCATGTCCTCGTGGAGGGAGTTACTGATTCGTGAGACACATTGTGGAGGTTTGATGGGTCATTTTGGGGTGGATAAGACCTTAGGTATTCTTGAGAAGTACTTATTTTAGCCTAAGATAAGGCGAGATGTGATGTAATTTTATGGTGCTTGTTTGGAATGTAAGCGAGCTAAGTCTAGGTCCAGTCCCCTCGGTTTGTATACCCATTTACCAGTTCCTACTAGCTCACGGATTGATATATCTATGGATTTTGTTATGGGTTTACCTCGTTCTAGGGTTGTTCATGATAGTATCTATGTTGTTGTGGATGGATTTTCTAACATGGCTCATTTTATCCCTTGTAAAAAGTGTGATGATGCGCTGCATGTTGCTTATTTGTCTATTGCTAATGTGTTGAAATTGCATGGTGTGCCGCGTACCATTGTTAGTGATAGGGACACGAAATTCTTGATTCATTTCTGGAGATGTTTATGGGGGTGCACTTGGCACCAAGTTATTGTTTTCGACCTCTTGTCATCCTCAAACGGATAGACAAACTGAAGTTGTGAATCGTACTTTGGGAGCTCTACTTAGGGCGATGACCAAAGGAAAATTAGGAAATTGGGTTGATCAATTGCCCATCATTGAGTTTGCTTCTAACCGTACGGTGCATAGAATGATAGGGAAATCTCCTTTTGAGTGTTCGTATGGTTTTAACCCCTTGATTCCATTGGATTTAATCCCTTTGTCTCGAGATGCTATTTTAAATGTTGAAGGTACAAGCAGGGAAGATTCATTGCTTAAGCTTCATGCTAAGGTGAGACAAAATCTGGAAAAGGCATATGCCAAGGTGGCGTCCAAGGTGAACCAGGGAAGAAAGAAGTTAGAGTTACAAAAGGCGGCGGGTTTGGGTGCATTTCGGGAAAGATCGATTCCCGAACCAAAGAAAAGAAAAGGCACATCGCGCGAGGAGATGGACCGTTTAAAGTGTTGGAAAAGATTAACGATAATGCTTACGTCATTGATCTTCCGAGTGAGTATAATGTTTCGAACACTTTCAATGTTTCTGACCTAGTTCCTTGTGTTTTAGGTGATGTGGTCGAGGGTGAAAACACGACGATTTTGAGGACAAAATCTTTCCAAGAAGGGGAAGATGATGCAGTCCAAACTAATCAAGACATGTCATATTGCCACGGCCTTCCCAAAAGTAAATGGCATGATTGATTGTCTTTAAAGTGTTGTGATAAGTTTGATTGCTTATTTGACTTTTTTGTGTGTTCTTATCAAAGGAAAAGATGAGAGAAGTGTGAGAAATCTGGTCATTACACATGGTTTGATTCCT
Source organism: Lycium ferocissimum (assembly GCF_029784015.1). Classification (NCBI taxonomy): domain Eukaryota; kingdom Viridiplantae; phylum Streptophyta; class Magnoliopsida; order Solanales; family Solanaceae; genus Lycium; species Lycium ferocissimum. The sequence goes on from NW_026726221.1 coordinate 13,305, forward strand.
TTGATGTTTCTAAGATCAATAATGGCACATATTCTTACCTCACGATTCATGCTTCTCTAGAGTACTCTTGTAGTAGTTGGATACATCATTGTCACTCTTGTTTGTGCAATCATGCAACCGGGAGAGTACTTCAAAGGTAACGATGAAAACAAAATGATGATTTGCCTAGTGCATAAAGGTATTATCTTGAGTGATAGTGATGATTTGTCTAATGCTAATCAATTTTCATGTTTTGTTGCGAACCTTTTGCAGGATTTTGTGGATGTATTTCCCGAGGAGATGCCAAGCGGACTGCCTCCCTTAAGAGGAATTGAGCATCAAATAGATTTTGTGCCCGGATCCCAAATTCCGAACAAACCAGCCTATAGGTGTAATCCGGAAGACACCAAGGAACTCCAAAGGCAGGTTGATGAGCTTTTAAGCAAGGGGTTGGTGCGGGAAAGTTTGAGTCCGTGCGCCATCCCGGTCATACTTGTGCCAAAGAAAGACGGAACGTGGAGAATATGTGTCGATTGTAGAGCCGTCAACAAGATCATGGTAAAGTATCGTCATCCTATTCCTAGGTTAGACGACATGTTAGATGAGTTAAGTGGTTCTTGTTGGTTTTCTAAAATTGATATTAGGTCCGGCTACCATCAAATCCGGATGAAACCGGGTGATGAATAGAAGACCGCATTCAAGACCAATTTTGGTCTCTATGAATCGTTGGTGATGCCATTTGGCCTCTCTAATGCGCCGAGTACTTTCATGAGATTGATGAATCATGTGCTTAAACCATTCATAAATAGGTTTGTTGTGGTTTATTTTGATGACATTCTTGTGTATAGTAAAACTGTGGATGAACATGCCGATCACTTAAGGCAAGCCTTTGATGTTTTGAGAAAAGGGAAATTGTATGCTAATTTGAAAAAGTGTGCCTTTTGTGTTGAATATGCTGTTTTTTCTTTGTTTTGTTGTGAGTGCTAGTGGAGTTAGGGTCGATGAGTCAAAAGTAGAAGCTATTAGGGATTGGCCTACCCCGTCTAGTGTTACTCAAGTGAGATGTTTTCATGGGTTGGCTAGTTTTTATAGGAGGTTTGTGAATGACTTTAGCACCATAGCATCGCCTTTGACTGAGCTGATAAAGAAAGAACAACCGTTTGTTTGGGAAGAGTCCCAAGAAAGAGCATTTAAGGAGTTGAAACATAGGCTTAGTTCTGCCCCATTGTTACAACTACCCAACTTTAGTAAGACCCTTGAGATTGAGTGTGATGCTTCGGTGGGATAGGTGAGTACTAATGCAAAAGGGGAAGCCTATAGCTTTTTTCAGTGAGAAACTTAAGGGGGCAGCTTTGAACTATTCGACATATGATAAAGAGTTGTTCGCCTTAGTGAGAGCTTTAGCCCATTGGCAGCATTACTTGTGGCCGAAAGAGTTTGTGATTAGAAGTGACCATGAGTCTTTGAAACATCGTAGAGGCCAAGAGAAGCTGAATAAGAGACATGATAAGTGGGTTGAGTTCATGGAGAGTTTTCCCTATGTGATTCATTACAAGAGAGGGAAAGAGAATGTAGTGGCCGATGCCTTATCTAGGATGTTTTCCCTAGCTACCACTTTGGCTTCTAGACTTTTAGGATTTGAGAGCATAAAGTCTATGTATGAGCACGATCCTAAATTTAAGAGCATTCGTGAGGATCTAGTGAGTGGGAAGCGGGTAGAGAATATTAGTGGCATGATGGCTATCTTTTTAAGAAGGGGAGGGTGTGCATACCCATGTCCTCGTGGAGGGAGCTACTGATTCGTGAGGCACATTGTGGAGGTTTGATGGGTTATTTTGGGGTGGATAAGACCTTAGGTATTCTTGAGGAGTAGTTTTTTTAGCCTAAGCTGAGGCGAGATGTGATGCAATTTTGTGGTGCTTGTTTGGAATGTAAGCGAGCTAAGTCTAGGTCTAGTCCCCATGGTTTGTATACCCCTTTACCAGTTCCTACTAGCCCGTGGATTGATATATCTATGGATTTTGTTATGGGTTTACCTCGTTCTAGGGCTGGTCATGATAGTATCTATGTTATTGTGGATAGATTTTCTAAGATGGCTCATTTTATCCCTTGTAAAAATTGTGATGATGTGCTGCATGTTGCTTCTTTTTTTGCTGCTAATGTGTTAAAATTGCATAGTGTGACGCATACCATTGTTAGTGATAGGGACACGAAATTCTTGAGTCATTTCTGGAGATGTTTGTGGGGTGCACTTGGCACCAAGTTGTTGTTTTCGACCTCTTGTCATCCTCAAACGGATGGACAAACTGAAGTTGTGAATCGTACTTTGGGAGCTCTACTTAGGGCGATGACCAAAGGAAAATCAGGAAATTGGGTTGATCAATTGCCCATCATTGAGTTTGCTTATAACCGTACGGTGCATAGAATGATAGGGAAATCTCCTTTTGAGTGTGTGTGTGGTTTTAACCCCTTGATTCCATTGGATTTAATCCCTTTGTCTCGAGATTCTATTTTAAATGTTGAAGGTACAAGCAGGGCAGATTCATTTCTTAAACTTCATGCTAAGGTGAGACAAAATCTGGAAAAGGCATATGCCAAGGTGGCGTCCAAGGTGAACAAGGGAAGAAAGAAGTTGGAGTTACAAAAGGGCGACTGGGTTTGGGTGCATTTCAGGAAAGATCGATTCCCGAACCAAAGAAAAGGAAAGCTGTCCGCGCGAGGAGATGGACCATTTAAAGTGTTGGAAAAGATTAACGATAATGCTTACGTCATTGATCTTCCGAGTGAGTATAATGTTTCAAACACTTTCAATGCTTACTGATTAGTATAATGTTTAATGATAATGCTTACGTCATTGATCTTCTGACAATGTTTCCATGTTTCAACCACTTTCAATTTATGAATAGCCATCTCTTGCAAACTGTTAGATCAAACGAGGGTTGTTCAATTTGGACTCCACCAAATTAACACTAGTCATTCAAGAATGAAGGGTTTCAATAATATTCAATATTCAAATATAGGTTCCGGTAAACCATGTCTTCTCCGAACTCGCTTTTCTGATTCCCACCATGTAGAAGCATAGCCTTCAAAAGAGGCAATGGCATAAACCGCTCTCCGCTTCTCCGAAAGTTCATTTGTGTCAAATATTCTCTCAATCCGATTCTTCCAATCGATGTACTTGTCCGGATCACTATTTCCTTTAAATGGTGGTATAGTGATCTTAACATTGTTAAGATTAGTATCCCTTCTACCTTGATTCCCTCTGACCAGATCCGGATAATCATCATGGTTGCCATAGTCATGCTCAAGATTTCTCCCAATATATGCCCTCGACCTCCTCTTCCTCTATATCTCCTTTGGCCCCTTTGTTCTTGGGCTCTCCGAACATACTGTTGATCAAACTCGTCTTCGGCTTGTTCTAAGTCATGGACCTCAACATTTTCCTCAACTTGGACCAAATTTCTCCTTGCCCTCATAGGAGGTACTTGCACTTGAATATGATGATCCGGAATTATGGGATTTTGAATTCTAGGAACTTGAGGAATTCCCATAGCATGAGCATTACGGGCAGCTTCTTCCCTTATTCTTTGTTGACGGGCCACCTCATTAAATTGCTCCGGTGGTATTGTACAAGAACTGGGGTCCCCTGGAACCAATGGTGCTCCCCCTTGTTCAAGGGCTTGCATCCTTGTTCCCACTCCGTCTATCTTAGCCGTCAACTGAGTTATCATGTTGTTCATTGCTGCAACAAGGTCGGCTATAGTCACTCCTCCTTGTGCCTCCGAAACAATTTCATCTCCTGCCATTGTACCTGCACAACAAAGCTTAAAGAAATGGGTTAAGGTTAGAAATCACCTTACTCACTCCCTTACTTTATTTGTGTGGTGCTCGGTTCCCTCAATAATGTAAAGGTTTGGTTCACTCAGACTTGTTGTAATTGGCTTTCTCGGAATTGACCAACTCCTTTTCGATCACTTCAGTAGACAAAAGAGGCTACCTCTTCGGGATTAGAGTGAGTTTATGGGACTCTATAGTCGGACGACTCCTTTAAATGTGGCGCACTTTGAGTCAAACAATTCACTACGAATCAACATGAGAAAAGTTTGAAAAGAATTAGCACGAAAGAAGTTATAGCTCAAGAACTAGTAAACTTTGAGTAGGTAATTATTCAATAGATACTACTAGCTAGAAGTTATGTCACAAAGAAAGTATTAAGATGCTTCCCAACCCCCCTTAAAACGTGCAAGGTAAACCCCTAAGTCTTACTAATTAATATCCTTTGACCAACTTGTCTTGGAATTTAATCACTACAAGTTTCAATGTAGCTTCTCGTCTTCCCAAAAGATGACTAGGGACTTGTACACTTGACTTCTCGTTTTCCCAAGAAGTGATTAGGAACTTGGACACTCTTTTCTCAAGGTGACTGTTAGTCTTCCCAAGAATTGACTTCGGAACTTGTGTCAATTAATGGTTTGACTATTTGTTTGCCTGTACACCCTATCACACACCCCAAACTGATTTTTTTACTTCTCCTAATGAGTGCAGCCCCCTTCTCCATGCTTTGGAGGGGTTCAATGCACCAACTCCTTGGGACTTGAGTCTTGACTAGTCCCTTTGACTTCCCAAACAGCTTTCACACTCCCTAACACCTTGAAAGCTTAACTTATCATCAAAATTTGATCAAACAAAGTTAGTAAATCTGAAATTATCAAGAACACACATGAACAATCACAAAATATTTATGAACACTCAAGAACACGAGTATTCAAAACATTTCAAATAATATACCAAAATGACCATCTTGATGTCTAGTTTCCAAATATCATCATGGGTCATCCAAGACACCTAAACTAATGGCACGATTGGAGACTTTAAAATAATAGTTCATGAACTTTTTCTTGAACATATGAACATCCAAGAACACAAGTCTTCAAACACAAAAATCAGATTCACCAACAGATCAAGAACACCCAAATACTCCAAGTAACACGAATTTCATCCAAAACAACAACTATTAAGAAGTTTAAACCCTAAGAACACTAAGAAATTCGTCCAAAACAGAATTTAATTTTTTTTTTTAATAAAGTTTGATACAAAACAAGGACTAGATTTGTAGGGACAAATCAGTGAGGATCTAGTGAGTGGGAAGCGGGTAGAGAAATATCAGTGGCATGATGGCTATCTTTTTAAGAAGGGGAGGGTGTGCATACCCATGTCCTCGTGGAGGGAGTTACTGATTCGTGAGCCACATTGTGGAGGTTTGATGGGTCATTTTGGGGTGGATAAGACCTTAGCTATTCTTGGAGGGAACTTTTTTGGCCTCCAAATGTCACGACCCAACCCCGTAGGCCGTGACTAGTGCCCGAGCTGGGCACCCATACGCGCTCGCTAACCAGATTCGGCATACAAACGACTCGTACATAAATCGTACGTACGTGGCTCCAAACCGACGCGTACAAACATATATACCGCACCGAAGCCGGTAAGGCTATCATAATATACATAACGTAGCAAAGCATACATACACGCAACCGACAAGGTCGCCACGGCGGACGGGCCGCCCAAACACAACTTACACAACGCATCCGAACAAAAACCGTACATAACCCACATCTATGTCTACGGACCTCTAATACGTAGAACAACGTAATCGATGACGGGACAGGCCCCGCCGTACCCCGAATAAACATAATCATATACATCGGAAGAGTATATACCCAAAATATTGGCTCCGGTAACAAAGGGAGCACTCGAACACGCAGATGGAAATCCTACGCCGGTGGATCACCAAAACGCGTATCTGTACCTGCGGGCATGAAACGCAGCCCCCGAAGAAAGGGGGTCAGTACGGAATATGTACTGAGTATGCAAAGCAGGATGTACAGAAACGAAGTCATAACCGAAGTAAGGTGAACATAATAACCCAAATACCAAAGTACTTATATCCGAAATACAAATCATACATAAGCAGTGCAGAAGACGAATATAACCATCAGAATGCCCAAAATGCTTAGCTTTATTTTGAAAAACATTTTTGTCCCACATATACAGAAAATAGAACATATCATATAAACTGACGTTAACCGAATGCCGAGGAACGTACGGCCCGATCCATAAATAAAATAATAGTGCCGAGGAACGTACGGCCCGATCCATATATCATATAACAATGCCGAGGAATGTACGGCCCGATCCATATATCATATAATAATGCCGAGGAACGTACGGCCCGATCCATATATAATATAATAATGCCGAGGAACGTACGGCCCGATCCATAAATAAAATAATAATCATACATCACATCACGCCATCATATATCATATCGTATCAGATTATCATATCATCAAACATCATATCACATATCACATACGGTCCGCAATGGGACACGGCGGACAGAACGTGGTCGCCACTCCATCTGGACGCCACAACACATCATACTTCAGAAGGTTTTATATCTCCGAACATCTCCATCACACATCATAACATATATACACGGTACCCGGCCAAGAGGGGCTCGGCGTACACATCATACTTCGTATCACATCATACTTCGAAACACATCATACTTCGAATAGTGCGCACGATAACAACCGGCCCGGATCCGTGAAAGATGTAACAACAAACGCACGAGCCGAATCGTAAGTAGTCATATGCATACAAATCTTTATTACAAACTCAACAGAATAACAAAGCGAACTATTATTTCAACCAAGACAATAGTCAAATCAAATTTCCTCCGAATATTACTCGGAAACATATCAAACCGAACTTCAGTAACCATGGTCACGTATCAAAATCATATGCATAAAATCCTCATTTCAGACTCAACAGATAAGTATATAATCATACTCGGGGTCGGAAAAATAGTCATATTGAATTCTTTCAAAAGCCATTAGAATTATACAAGAAGATCGCGGGACCCACGACGAGCGTCAACCCAATCCGGCCCGCCTACGAAAATCATAGTTATCATATATTATCAAATCATTATTACAAACTCAAAAGATAAGTAAACTATCGTACTTGAAATCGGAATAATAGTCATATCATATCCTTTCAAAAATCGTCAGAAGTACATAAGAAAAGTCGCGGGGCCCACGGAAAGGTGTCGACTCAAGTCGGGCCCGCCCATGAAAATCATAGTCCTTATACGTCATAGAATCATATACGAGCTTATCAAAGCCATCCGGTTCTGTCTGTGAAAGTTACGGACGTTCGTAGTTTTCGGAATCGTTTAGGAACGAAACTCTTTTAAGAAAGGAAACCCAACTTTTACGCAACTTTTGAAAATAAATCATACAAAGACATATAAACCATAGCTTGTCCACATAAGGATGCCAACATCAGAAGCAAATACGACTCATAAACGTACTAGGATTTTTAAGAATAGAATTACCCCCGAAGCGCATAACATATCATAACTTAGCCATATCTAAGACATGCCAAAAGAAGGAAGGTAAGCTTTACATACCTTATCCGCCCTCGAAGCTAGTCCAAACTCAAACTTCGGGCTCTCTAAGATCTACAAATACGTCATAATATGCCAAACATTAGCTAAAGGTATTTAGGAATTCATTTCCAAACTAACACTTAATTCTACGGAAATTTGGGCAAAGATTTCCCCTGTAAATACACCAACCCCGAGAATTTAACTCGGCCAAATCAACAACAACAACAACAACAACCAACCTAGCAACATCAATAATCAATCCGAAAGGCAATATAACATTAATAACTCTCTTTTATATCATTCAACAACATTCAACATATTCAATTCAACGCTTACATTCAAGCCAACATCAACGCTTATACATTCAAATACTAACCCGAACCCATACCAACAATATTCAAAGACATTTAAGCAATTCATACAACATTTCAAACATCCCAACAATTGTTTCAACTCACCCGAAAACAGGCCCCAAACCCGAGAACACATCCATAACCATCCCTCACTTCCAAATCATGATTTGCACCAACAATCCACATTCTAACAATGTCATTCTTTAAATATAAAAATTACATCAAATGCTAATAACCTCCAAATCAGCCCATACAATTACAACATCAATCTTGAGTCATTAAACTTCATTTCCAACATAGAATTCATAACGACAACACCAAAATACTAATTAACATTAATCCATTCTCTTGTCACATAATATGGCCCATTTTCGGCCAACACTACACACACATATATGATGATTCTCATCCATTTCTTCACTCTACAACAACTCACAACATGCTAACTAGAAATTAATTCATTGCTTCAACACAACACACACACACACACACACGGCCATACACACACACACAACCTCAACTCCAACATGCCATATTTCATGATTTCATCCATTTTAACATACTACAACATGCATACAACCTTTATAACACATAAAACAAGATTAAATCTTACCTTTCTTCTTCAACTTCACAAATAGGCTAGGGTTTGCAATGACACAACGGATGGTTTGATGACCCAAACAACACTTCCACGTTACTTAGGGACCTCCAATTAGTGGATTTGCATCAAAGAAATAATTTTGGGATGGCTCAATTTGACTTCAATTTTTAAGAGGCTTGGCCGAGAGGCTTGTTGTTCTTCAACTTCTTGTTTTTTTTCTAAGTGTTGAGAATGAAAAATGATGACTACTTGTCATCTTTTATGCTCCATATATATTATCCAAGTGTCCATGGCCCACACATGTGTTGGACCAATTAAATTTGGCCACAAAAAATGTGTGGGACCATCTCCACACCACATGGCCAATATGGCCAAAATTCATGATTTCAACTTTCACTTATTCCAATTTTGGTCCCAAATTTTCCTAAGTGTTCCATGCAAACAAATTCATGAACAACTTATGTCTCAAAATAAAATCGAAGGTCAAAAGTCCCGACTTCATATCCCGGAATGATCTTGTCCCTAACTTATCATAGTTAACCCGAATTGTCCCAATGTACGAAATACAGGATATAACATCCTCCCCCCCTTTAGAACATTCGTCCTCGAATGTTAAATTAGCCTTACGGGATCTTATAAACACTCGGGGAGTTTCTTTTACAATTATCACAAACAAGCCATACATCAATCAAGATAACCAATTAAAGAGTCTAGATTACCCGTACCCGCGTCCGGTGGCGCCTCCCGATCCCGTCCACGGTCAACGCATATAGGCGGTTCGATGGACCGCCGTGACCGGAGGCTCCGCCACGGCCTTCTCCCACGGCCGGCCGGCGCGCGGTGTGCCCGCCCCATCGGCGCATAGCTACGGAAGGAGAAGACGAACCGCCAATATAACCCGCAACTGGCCGCACCACCTGGACCGCCCCTGTATGGACACTCTCGCATACGGTGACCCTGGCCGCCACAAGTAAAACAAGCACCTGTGGCGCAGTAACACTCTCCCGGATGCTGCCCCCACAATAAGAACACCGAGGTATGGGTGGCCTCCACTAACCAGAACCTCGGTCCACCTGTGGGCCCAAAGCCCTAGAGCTCTGACCCGCTCCCGAATATCCTGCACTATCTGGCCTCCTATCGCCGAACGTGGGGGTGTACTCCGCGCCGGGCCGGGGAGGATATCCGCCCCGCCGCCGCCGAGGCCGCCGCCTCGAGACTCCCCGTATCCCGCGGATCTGGCCCTCTTGGGCTGGCCCCTGTCATAATCCCTATCCCGCTGATGCCCCCTGTGTCGGTCCTCCATACCCTGGGCGTGTACCTGTATACGGGCAATATGCATACCTAGCTGGGTCGCCATCACCAAACAACTGTCGACCAAATACTGGTCTAGCCCATCACATACCGGTGCATCCGGTCACCATATCAATCTACATAAGCGGACGCATATCTCGGCCGCGAATCAAACTCCAAACCGTATACTCCGACACCCTCGCCCTCTCGCTTCAACAACAGAATCGTCTCCTAGCTCGTCGTAGCTCTGGAGGCAGAAAATGGGCCAGAAAGGCCTCGGTAAACTCATCCCATACGGCCGGAGGAGCACCCTCGCCCCTAGACAATACCCAGGACTCGTACCAATTTGCGGCTACGTCCCGCAACTGGTATGATGCCAACTCAACAGACTCGACCTCGGTCGCCTTAATCAACTGTAATGTACGCAACATCTGTCTGATAAACTCATGAGGGTCCTCTGCGGGCTTCGACCCGAAAAATCGTGGGTTACATGTCGAAAAATCACGGCCCTCGAAACTATCGCGCCGGCCACACGATCACCCCCTACCCAAGCCGTCGTGGACCGCCCGCTACCAACCGGGTCAATAACTGTACCGCCTCTCGCATGGCCCCATCATCCTCCCTTGGCTGGGGAGCTGGAGGCGCGGGCGCTCGAACCTCAGGGGCTGGCGGTGGAGCCGCCCCCCGTCGTCCGCACCGTGGTCGCTCCAAATCCTCTCGATACCGGCATGGTAGCGAACCGGCCGCCGGAGGCACAATCTCCGGCTCAAGCTGGGCACGGGCCCTAGTAGCCATCCGAGCCCGGCTGGTCTCACCTGCTCGGGCCGTAGACTTGCCCTTCGGGCAACCGTGGCCTTCCTGAGGCATCGCTGAAAACATAACATTTCGTCGAGAAGAGTCATCCCGATAACACAAGATATATCGCACGATCTAAGATCAGAAAGAAAGATAACATCCTAAATGTCCTGTAGCCTCCCGTTTATAGATGTGGTGCACAACACACCGATAAACAAGACTCTACTAGACACGGTCTGTAGACATTCCGAGGACGAACCGCTCTGATACCACTTCTGTCACGACCCAACCCCGTAGGCCGTGACTAGTGCCCGAGCTGGGCACCCATACGCGCTCGTTAACCAAAGTCGGCATACAAACGACTCATACGTAAATAAATATTAGACGTGGCTCCAACTGACGCATACAAACATATATACTGCACAGAAGCCGGAAAGGCTGTCATAATATACATAACGTATTAAAGCATACATACACGCAGCCAACAAGGCTGCCACGCGGACGGGCCGCCCAAACACAACTCACAACGCGTCCGAACAAAACCGTACATAACCCACATCTATGTCTACGTACCTCTAATAAGAACAACAGAATCAGATGACGGGACAGGGCCCCGCCGTACCCTGAATAAACATAATCATATACATCGGAAGAGTATATACCCAAAATATTGGCTCCAGAACAAAGGGAGCACTCTGAACAGCAGAATGGAAATCCTACGCCGGTGGATCACCAAAACGCGTATCTGTACCTGCGGGCATGAAACGCAGCCCCCGAAGAAAGGGGGTCAGTACGGAATATGTACTGAGTATGCAAAGCAGAAGTACAGAAACGAAGTCATAACCGAAGTAAGGTGAACATAATAACCCAAATACCAAAGTACTTATATCCGAAATACAAATCATACATAAGCAAGCAAGTGTAAGACGAATATAACCATCAGAATGCCCAAAATGCTTAGCTTTATTTTGAAAAACATTTTTGTCCCACATATACAGAAAATAGAACATATCATATAAACTGACGTTAACCGAATGCCGAGGAACGTACGGCCCGATCCATAAATAAAATAATAGTGCCGAGGAACGTACGGCCCGATCCATATATCATATAATAATGCCGATATATATCATATAATAATGCCGAGGAACGTACGGCCCGATCCATATATAATAATAATAATGCCGAGGAACGTACGGCCCGATCCATAAATAAAATAATAATCATACATCACATCACGCCATCATATATCATATCGTATCGATTATCATATCATCAAACATCATATCACATATCACATACGGTCCGCAATGGGACCCGATGACGTAACGTGGTCGCCACTCCATCTGGACGCCACAACACATCATACTTCAGAAGGTTTTATATCTCCGAACATCTCCGTCACACATCATAACATATATACACGGTACCCGGCCAAGAGGGGCTCGGCGTACCGGTCACATCATACTTCGTATCACATCATACTTCGGAAACACATCATACTTCAGAATAGTGCGCACGATAACAACCGGCCCGAGATCCGGTGAAGGATATAACAACAAACACACGAGCAGAATCGTAAGTAGCCATATGCATACAATTCTTTATTACAAACTCAACGAATAACCAAAGCGAACTATTATTTCAACCAAGACAATAGTCAAATCAAATTTCCTCCGAATATTACTCGGAACATATCAAACCGAACTTCAAAATCATGGTCACGTATCAAAATCATATGCATAAAATCCTCATTTCGTACTCAACGGATAAGTATATAATCATACTCGGGGTCGGAAAAATAGTCATATTGAATTCTTTCAAAAGCCATTAGAATTATACAAGAAGATCGCGGGACCCACGAACGAGCGTCAACCCAATCCGGGCCCGCCTACGAAAATCATTGTTATCATATATTATCAAATCATTATTACAAACTCAAAAGATAAGTAAACTGATCGTACTTGAAATCGGAATAATAGTCATATCATATCCTTTCAAAAAATCGTCAAAAGTACATAAGAAAAGTCGCGGGGCTCACGGAAAGGTATCGACTCAAGTCGGGCCCGCCCATGAAAATCATAGTCCTTATACATCATAGAATCATATACGAGCTTATCAAAGCCATCCGGTTCTGTCTGTGAAAGTTACGGACGTTCGTAGTTTTCGAATCGTTTGGAACGAAACTCTTTTAAGAAAGAAAACCCAACTTTTATGCAACTTTTGAAAATCAATCATACAAAGACATATAAACCATAGCTTGTCCACATAAGGATGCCAACATCAAAAGCAAATACGACTCATAAACGTACTCGGATTTTTAAGAATAGAATTACCCCCGAAGCGCATAACATATCATAACTTAGCCATATCTAAGACATGCCAAAAGAAGGAACGTTATCCGCCCTCGAAGCTAGTCCAAACTCAAACTTCGGGCACTCTAAGGTCTACAAATACGTCATAATATGCCAAACATTAGCTAAAGGTATTTAGGAATTCATTTCCAAACTAACACTTAATTCTACGGAAATTTGGGCAGCACTTCCCCTGTAAATACACCAACCCCGAGAATTCAACTCGGCCAAATCAACAACAACAACAACAACAACCAACCTAGAAACATTAATAATCAATCCGGAAGGCAATACAACATTAATAACTCTCTTTCTCATCATTCAACAACTTTCAACATATTCAATTCAACGGCTTACCTTCAAGCCAACTTCAACGCTTATACATTCAAATACTAACCCGAGCCCATACCAACAATATTCAAAGACATCTTAAACAAGTCATACAACATTTCCAACAATCCAACAATTGTTCCAATCTACCCGAAAACAGTCCCCAAACCCGAGAACACAACTATAATCCATCCCTCACTTCCAAATCACGATTTGCACCAACAATCCACACTCTAACAATGTCATTCTTAGAAATATACAAATTACATCAAATGCACAATAACCTCCAAATTAGCCCATACAATTACAACATCAATCTTGAGTCATTAAACGCTCATTTCCAACATAGAATTCATAACGACAACATTCAAAATACCAAATAGAATTAATTCATTCTCATTCACACAACATGGCCCTATATTCGGCCAACCCTACACACACATATATGATGATTCTCATTCATTTCTTCACACTACACAAATAAACATGCTACATAAAATCAATTCACCATCTCAACACAACACACACACCTACACGATCATACACACACACACGGCTCAACTCCAACATACTATATTTCATGAATTTCATCCATTTTAGCATACTACAACATACATACACCACTCATAACACATAAAACAAGATCAAATCTTACCTTTCTTCTTCAACTTCACAAATAGGCTAGGTTTGCGATCTACACAACGGATGGTTTGATGACCCAAACAACACTTCCACGTTACTTAGGGACCTCCAATTAGTGGATTTGCATCAAAGAAATAATTTTGGGATGGCTCAATTTGATCTTCAATTTCTAAGAGGCTTGGCCGAATGGCCTTTTTTTTGCTCTCAAAGTTCTTTTTTTATTTTCTAAGTTTTGAGAATAGAAAAGATGACTACTTGGTCATCTTTTATGATCACGTATATATTGTCCAAGTGTCCATGGCCCACATACATACGGGTTGGACCAATTAAATTAGGCCACAAAAATGTGTGGGACCATCTCCACACCACATGGCCAATATGGCCAAAATTCAATAATTCCCAACTTTCACTGTCACACCCCGATCTTACTAGGGTGTGATGGGCACCCGACCTCATATTCGGAGCCGAGCGAACCCGCGGACTCTTATTACTCACATATTCTCTTTGGATTCTCAAATCAAATGAAAGTATAATACATAGTAAAATTTTTAAAATCTTTTTGTCGTTTCTCAAATTAAACACAGTCTGTAAGCATAAGGACTCTATAACATAATGTATAATAAAAACATATCGACTAGCGGGCCGTTTTCAAACCGACACTCCGGACCCACGACTCCGTCCGCAAAGTCTCTAACTTCGAACGAACCGCACAAGACACATACTGACGACAGACTCCGTAACAAATGGAGTCTACTAACTCCGCCGGGAACGTCTTCCGTAATGGCTTCTACTCGTCCGGCGTACCGCGCGCATGAAACGCAGCCGCCCACAAAAAAAGGGGCGCGCACGAGCAATGTACCGAGTATGTAAGTCATGAACAAATAACGTAGTACGGAGTATACATATGAATAATATCCATATAAAAACATAGAACATATCATGAGGAAGAAGAGTAACCTGTACATGTGAATGCCGCCTAGGCGTATGCCATGCATGCTTATTCTTTCCTTTGAAAACATTTCTTTTCCATATACATATGAAAATAGAACATGTCATAGCGCCGAACGACGTCGGCTCGCCCACATATGTCCCGCGTCCGGGCATCCCGCGTCCGGGATGGAGTTTACGCCACCGACCAGGTGGCAATGCGTCTATAGCGCAACATGTCTCCCTTTCCCCATATCCCCCATATACATATACATATGTCATATACATATATCATATAAGCATGCAGGAGAGCCCAAAGAAAGTCATGTATCATTCGGAGTGACGTAAGGTCGGTAACCTCCGATGATATTATGGAATAGCCATGGGCGTCGTGCCTCACCTTGAAGGGACAATTAATATAAGGCGAGACTAACAATGGAGAGTAACATCATGAGAAAACATGGAATAGGATCGTAAGGCATCGTTTCATATACTAGAGATCTTTAAAATAGTCATTATCCATAAGTAGAGTTGAGAAATCAAGAAATAACTTAACATTCTCATACTGTCATATCCATGGTAGGAACGTATCCTCGACATATTCGTCATAGATGTTTTCTCATATTTGTCATCATCGTTGACAATATAAAATCATATTCGTCGTTTTAGTCATAAAAACTCTCAACCTCTTAAAACTTGGTTTTTGAAAAGTATGGACATTTGAAAAAAAACCAACTATGAACTTATTAGGAAAAGACTTATACTGAGTCATAGGCTTCTAATTTTTTGCAAGCAAGAAGATATAAAAACATTTAAGACATTATAACGTGGGGGTCATGCCTTTTGAAGAAAAGAGACGAGCCTCACATACCTGTGCCGCGCCTTACTAGATACGCTTGTCCAGACTTGTTAGTCTACATTCAAGAAAATTGATGCAACCATTAGATTCATTACTAAGCACACTTGTCTTGATTTTTCAAATAAATTCACTTATGATGCCGAAATTTCGGGCAAAGATCTCCCCCGTAAATACACCATCCCCGAGATCTTACTCGGCCCAAATCATTAACAACAAACCCGAGAATGGAACTCGGCCAAACCAATAACAATGCTAGCAATTATTCTAGCAACACTTCAATATTCAGTTCAATTCAATTCAATTCAATTCACAAAATATTCAAGCAACCCAATTAATACATACTTCCACCCGAAATCTCACAACACCACCAAAGTCAACAACGCATTACTTCCTTCCAAATTTATGAGTTATATCGACAATCCATATCAACAACCATGATTAACAACATTACTCATGCAATGTAAGAATTCAAGCTAATGCCGCATCGACTTCTTCAACATTCCGATAATGGTTATAACTTCACTTTAAGCCATCAAACCTTCATTTATCATTATGAAATTCACAATTCAACAACTAAAATATTAAATAGAGTCAATTCACTACAACTTGCCAAACCACCTATCATTCGGCCACAACAACCACATACATATTCTCATGAGTTTTTCATCCGTTTCTATACATTACATTACAACGACAACAACAACCAACATGCTACATAAAATTAATCCATTCTTTTCTACACAACATAACCATGCACGGTCCAATACTACACACACACGGTCCAATACTACACACACACGGTTACTACCCAACATCTATACCTTCATGATTTTCACCCATTTTTACATACTACACTACCCACAATCATCCAACACTATACATATACGGCCACACACCAACACACATATTTTCATATATTTCGTCCATTTCTTCACTCTACAACATATAAAAAAAACCATCCACAACATACAAAAGAAGATGAAACCTTACCCTTTTTCCACTTAGTTCTTCAACTTCGCTAGAGTTGTGCCTTGCAAAAATGAATGGTTTTCTTGTTCCAACAACCACTCCATGTTAATTAGGGCCTTCAACTTGCTTGGAATACTAGAAGCAATAATTTTTTTCTCTGATCAACTTCATAGCCATGGCCGAGTGGCCCCTAATTTTTGCTTGGAGTTTTTCTTGAATTTTTCATGACAATTATGTCTTGCTTGGTAGGCTCTCTCTCTATATATATAGTTCTTATAGGCGAGGGGCACATGCCCTCTTCTCCATTCTTCTTGAATTTTCCAAAATAATTAAAGAAGACTAAGTGTCTTCTTTTGTAACTTTAGTCCATATGTCCTTATAATTTATTATTAGCCCCCATTAAATATGAAATGGCCACATGCCTCCCCTTCTTCCTTTTTCTAGAAATTTCTTCCTTTTTCTTGAAATTTCCTTAAATCAAAACAAGATGACCACTTGTCTTTTTTTTATAAATTTGGTCCATATAAGAGTGGGACCCACATATACACATACACACACATGGCCAAGGCTTGGCTTGGTCTAGAATTTTCAAGACAATTTTTGTGAAATTCCCATTTTGCCCTTAGCCTTCCATAATATTACCATGAACCTTTTAGTAAATATCCCTTTTTACCCTTGGCCTTTTCCAACATTTCCATACTAATAAGGTTCATAAATAATATTCAAAACCCACTTGTACATTAAAATAATTTTGGAAATAGTCTTGCCTTTAACTTCTCGCAATTATCCCGAATTATCCAAGCGTACGAAATACGGGTTATAACATCCTCCCTCTTAGAACATTCGTCCTCGAATGTTCAACCGATCTGCATGGGTCTCGTAGCACTTCGGGGGGTTCCTTTCATAGCCGGCCGTCCTTTCCTTTTATGCTCACTCCTTAACTTTTACCCTATTTCCCTTATGGTCGAACTCCTGGTCTTTACATTTAGTCCTCATTCCGTGTCATAGGTTTCCTAATCCACCGCACCAACTTGTTCCTACTTCTTTCATGTATCCTCTTGATAGGCCGATATGCCTTAAACCCCGGCTCCAAAGCTACAATATGTTCTCCCTCCTTTAAGGGTTCCTTATATGCCAACAAATTCTTTTATGAAGTCTTCGTCTATACCTTATTCCCTCGTCTTCCTTCCCAACTCGTGTCTAACATGTCGAAACTTCTAATCCTAAGTTTTTCTTTTACTTTCCGTCCTTGTCGTCCCTCTATCCATATTTCCATACCTTACTATTCACTATTCGTTTTCTCCTTGCTTCGCTCACTTACTCAAAATTTCCTTAACTACACCTTCACGCGTGTACCGTACGTCCATGTCAGTTTCGCTCTTAGCATAGAATCCTTACAATTTTTACTTCCTTCATCCTTATTCATCGGATCATTAACTATATTTATGATGCTATAACCGAGCGGTCTCGTATGCACGTTCCCTCCATTTATTTTGTTTCCGCTAAGATCAAATCCTTCAGACTTCACATGAACTTTTATTCCACACCTTCAACTTCCACTCGACAATGTCGACCAATTACCTTTATATACCTTTCAATACCGAAGTCTTACAACACCGCCACTAAACTTAGTCATTCTTTTTCTTACTTCACATTTCCTTGTCACGGTTACTATTCTTTTAGCCTCACTTATCGCAATTAGTTCTCGTATCCCATACATTCCTCTCCTGTCTTCTTTTACCACACTCTCTCCCCTTTTCACATGCTTATTTCGAGTCCTTTCCCCAATAGCCTCGTGTTTTGCTGGTAGTTTTTCTCGGGAGCTTCACTTACTGAGGTTCCTTACCTTTCTCTTTCTTCCGTCACTTTGATCTCTTCATTTTCCATCTACTCACTCTCTTTTCTTTTCCAAATATCGTTATACTAGAATTTCCAATCTCAACCTATAGTGAAATAATAACACCTTACTTTGCAACACTTGTACCATTTATTCTTATGTTACTCGATCTTCGGTACCCTTGCTCGGTTGATGCTTTTTATATCGTAGCTTCAATTGCTGGGACTCACATGTCCACCGATACAATCATATCTGGGATATCCTACACCTTCATATATATATATATATATTACTATCAACTAACCCACAAAATATCTCCAACTACTGTTCAAGCCTACCCTAATTCCAAAGTTTCGTGACGCACTTCCCCGTCTCTCGCCGAGCCAAGTCCGCCTTCCTACGAGTCTTCTGGTCTCCAACCATCCCATACGCTCTAGTTTCCCTTAGGCTACCCTAACTTCTCATTTGTCTCTTAGGTCCGAATATATCGAGACACAT
Organism: Lycium ferocissimum; assembly: GCF_029784015.1. Taxonomy (NCBI): domain Eukaryota; kingdom Viridiplantae; phylum Streptophyta; class Magnoliopsida; order Solanales; family Solanaceae; genus Lycium; species Lycium ferocissimum. The sequence goes on from NW_026726221.1 coordinate 32,192, forward strand.
CTGTAGGGTCACCCATCATAGAATTGCTCCCACCTGAGCACGCTTAATCCTCGAAACTTTGGTGGAATCCGGTGCCTTAATGCCGATATAATCGCGTCCGCTCCCTCCCATGACCTTTATTACCTGATCTGGAGCAATTTAAAGCCTTACCGATTCCGGAACATTTTCGTAACACGTCCTTCTTTTACAATTACCGTTTTACCCTTTTTCGGGCCCGAATGTTCACCTTCCACCCGTGTGTGTGACTACTTCCGTCCCGGATCTCCCGCATTCCCGACGGTAGTGATCGCATCTTCATCGCCATGCCAAATCCATCACCTTCTCGAAACGTCGCATCTTGCTTATTGTCTCCGTTTATCGTATTTCCTTTCCGCACTTCTTCCTTAGACGTACCCATTCGGTAGGACCTCCCTACCATGCCTACTATTCAAAATTTGCGCGTCGCAAATATCGATAACACCTCGCAACATACGGCACTTACGACACATTCCACTATCCAAGAAGCTTCCAATTTCAGGTGACAAAACAATTACGTTAGGACTTACCTCTATGGCCTTCCACCGCTTTCGAATGGGTTTCGCTTGTCAACTACTTATCGAGCTATCTCTATCTCCATTGATCTAGTTTCGCCACATCGAGTCACCATTTCGCGACTCGCTCCTTCCGCCGTACCAACCTCACGCGGTTACCCGGACGCTCGAATGGTAGCTATTTTTACAAATGAACTCAACAAAGTGCATACGATCACCTTAGCTATATCTCGAAATCAATAACGCGTACTAGTGACATATTCCTTCGCGTAAATAGGCGCCGATCCGTCCGTCGAATCCGAGGGGACATACGCATCGAGACTCACTCCTAATTTTATCCCCTCGGAGCGAGCTTCTCGGGAGTTAACCGTAAACCGAGCTCATGTCCGAGGTCTTAGATGCGAGGGTGTTAGGAAGTCTCTCACATAACTCGCGCATGGTCTTCAACCGAATAAATGGTCTCTGACATGCTACGGTGTACCGGCTCCGGCGGTTCAAATGTGTCGATAGCTGTTAGCCCCATGCGATTGTCACCATTTTCTTCTCTCATTCCAATCACTTGTTTAACATAATTTTGTCGCTAGTGAGTCTACCGGTTGTGTCTATACAAAATGGTCCCGCACCCTTCGCTATCCTTCACGCGCACCGCTATACTCATGGCGGCGCGTAATTTGAGTTTAAGCCGAATCCTTGAGCTCCCGCCCAACTTTTCCTTTAACTTCTCGCCCTCAAATCTCACCGTATAATTCAAAAGTTTCGGGCTGCGAAATTGTTTCCTCCTTTGCAATTCTCTCATAACACAAGTATACGTGTCCCCGATTTCCTTATATTGGCGATCATTCCGAACTCTGGCTTCAGACTAATAAATTTGCCTTTTAGGGCCGTAGGGACGCCGTAATCTCTCTCAAATCTAGTATGTTCTCCACCGTCCCCGGCGCTTATCTCCCGAAAGTTGGAAACTCCTTAGCATCGTTGCATGGCCCAATCTCCTTCCTTTACTTCTCGTTCTTCCGTTGTAGTCATTGTTCTTTCGTTCCACTCATCAAGTCTATCCTGCAACTCTACACAATCCTCTTTGGTTCCATACCACCACGCCCTATCTTTCTCACACGCTTACCTCCTCATTTTTATCCGAATCGCGCCGTGCCTCACTTTTTTTTTTTTTGACATTGGTCATCTTACCTACCGTTTACTTATTTTCTTTCTTTCCCAAATATCATTATCTTGGAACTTCCCAAGCTCAATCCGTAGCGAAAACAACGTCGGTCATTTATAACATTTCGCGCCATTTTCATTTTCTTTCACTTGAACTTTCTTATCCTGTCTGGTAAATGTCTTCCAATACGCCACAACATCAATTGCTGGAGTTTGCCATAGCCATATAAGGGATATCATATACATACGTACACATAAATGCTATCATCTTATTCACGAAATATTTCCAACACTATTCAACTTACCCTGTTTCTGAAGCTGTAATGCCACTTCCTCCGTTTTCACTGATTCCGGTTCCGCCTTGATCTACATGACCTCTTAAGGTTCCTACCACTCGCGTACTCTAATAGTTCCTTAGGTTACCCTAGCCTCTCATTTGCTTCTTACGACCAAGTTGGTACGACTTTCGTAAAAAACTTCCCAGGGGTCACCTATCCTAAAATTGTTCTCCCACTCCAAAGACGCTTAACTTTGGAACTCGATGAAATTCGATGCTCTAACGTTAATATGATCGCGTCAACCTCGACACACGACCTTCAAAGACATAATTTAGAGTAAATTAAAGCCCGGGAAGATTTCGAAACACCCCCATAACACATCTCCCGCCGGATTAAAAGGTCTCTATTCCAACTCAATAATCATCCGGCACTCGTAGTTATTCCAAATTCTCGCTAGTGGCATTTATATTCCAACGATAAGTGTCCAAAATTCTCTTGGAATAATATTTTTATCTCAACCCGTACACCGCTTCTCTTGATAAAATCATATTGCATCATCTCGTTCCTTATGCCTACCGTCTTTGTCGCTTAAGGATCCCATCATTTCCTGTGGTGAAGTCATATGCACGCAAGTATCCCTTGTGCTTTATGTCCTTTTTACCCTTACTATATACCCAACACAAGCTTCTAACTTACCTAGAACACCAAATCTGTCTCGACAATGGTCTTGCCATATCGTCCTGTCGTCGTACTACACCTTTAGAACCATGACCATGTATTCTCCTTGCGTTTCATATTTGTACTCATTTATTTATGTCTATTTTGGGTGCTTTCCTTAGTATTTCCTTACCATACGTCTCCAATCTACGTCCATCCCTTTTTGGCGCACGAGGAGCTTTATAACACCACTACGTTTTCGGAAATATTGCTCCTACCTAATCCCTTTCTTATTTGCAAGGCATATTCTGTTCACCCCTATTTGTCCTTATCATGCCAGTCATTTCCTAGTACTCCCTCTACTTCGATGCTCGTCTCTCTATAATCTGATCTGCCACTAATATTACTCGTGTTCACGACTACACATGTCATTATTTATTACTGCACCACTATCCTATCCGCTTTTCTTTCCGTCTCTTTCTTCCAATTAACCCCCTCTCCCATCGTGCTTACTACCATTTCCGCTATCTCGTAGTCTCTATTCTGTATTTTTCCCGAAGAAAACTTCCTAAATTCCAACTTCTTTTCTTTTTTTTTTTTTTTTTGGATCACTTGCTCACTTTCATACTTTAGTCACGCGGGTCGTGTCATATCCTTTAGTCCCTTCCTCGCTAGGCTTCGCTCACCTTATACTCACATAATATTCTGTTCGCAGCTCATCTCGTAACGTAACACTTCTTACCCCTTTTTGGCCCTTTCCGGTCAATCTTATCTTTACCATCTCGCGAGCTGTCTTGTCAGTGCATTCATATCCGTCACATTGTTTTTGTATTCTGGTCTCAATCATATCACTATTCTTTCTAACCATAAACTCGTCATAATTAATCCCCGCTTATCAATTTAGTGGGTACCTTAATATAATACTCTATCGAGATTTGCCAACCTCTTTTAACTCATTTCTCAATGTCACCAACCCTTTTCCGAATTCTTTTTACCGTATCGCTATCGACCTCCTAATTACCATTACCGCCAATTCCGTAGTTAACTTATTTTTCTAGGTCCACCGTACTTGCGACTCCATATTCCCCGTCTTTACTATTAACACGACCTTTCACGACATATTAAAAATCCCTACCTCATTCTCGTTTTATTCCCGGAAAAATTTCGCAGTCTCCTCTCGTATTTCTTACTATCTCAAACCCGTACGTAAATACCAACCATGCCTCACAGGGGCCAACATATTTACATATATACACATCATATCACAGCCACACAGGGCTCCCAAAGATCGACAATAGCATGAAAATGGGGAATTTTACCTCGTATGTCCATCTTGGACTGCACCTGTTACGCTTTTTCGCTTTACTTTTCCTTTCTAAAATTTTGGCTCTACATTTCTCGTACTTCAATACCTTATTTGACATATACCTGTCGTGCCCTTACTTGCCTGCGTGCTTTATAATCTCCAATCTCGTCAATCGCTTCCCTTTGTCGATGTCGCTCTTCTGCTGAAACCAAGGGTTAGTGCGAGGAATCTCATTTCCTATGACTTGGCTCTATCGCATGATCTAAGACAGAAAAAGGGTCACTGATTCCTAAATGCCCCGTAGCCTCCCCGTTTATGAGCGTGGCCGGCTTCACACCATAAACAAGACTCTACCGGACACGGCTGTAGACAATCCGAGGACGAACCGCTCTGATACCACTTTTGTCACAACCCAACCCCGTAGGCCGCGACTAGTGCCCGACCTGGGCACCCGTATCTACCCAGTATCCCAAATCAGAAATAGGGTACGAATAACTTATACCATGTACAGATAATATATATACAGAATAGTGGAACGTCGCCCCGAAGTTGTCACAAACGTACAAATATACATATCATCGTCATAATTCAACAGATAATATCACAAATAAGCCGAAAAGGATATCATAGCATGAGGGGACGTCCAAAACACAAATTACACAGACGCAACTGAACAGTGAATACCCATAACCCACACATATATGTCTACAGACCTCTAAGAACAATGACAGAATCATATGACGGGACAGGGCCCCGCCGTACCCGTGAACAAACATATACATATGCATATATAATAGCAAAAGCTGGATCAAAGCATAGGCTCCAGAACAAGGGAGCGCTCCAAGTCAGCCGAACAGGAATCCTAAGCTGGTGGATCATCCAAATGAACATCTGTGCCTGCGCGGCATGAAACGCAGCCCCCGAAAGAAGGGGGTCAGTACGGGATATGTACTGAGTATGCAAAGCATGAAATATAGTGAACAAGATCACAGTCAAAACCAGAAGTATGGAAAGTAAATGCAATACTCAAAATATCAAAATGCTTACTCATAAAAATACAAATCATGCATAGGGCTCTTAGAACGGTGGTCGCCCGCCTGTCGTTGGCGCCACGCCACATCATACTCCAGAAGATTTCATATCTCCGACACCCGACATATCATATCACATCATAAAGCCGTACACCCCCTAACGCCAAATATACACGGTACCCGGCCAAAGGGGACTCGGCTTACCGGAACACATCATACTCCGGCATATATCATAGCGCGCACGAAGCATGACCGGCCCGGGATCCGGTGAACGAGGTAATAACCATAAGCACGAGCGGAGTCGTGAGCAACAATATGCGTAAAATCATAATCGTAACTCATTAAATAAGTAAGAAAACCATATGCGGAAGTCAAAGTGAAAATAGTGTTAAGTCTTTCCCAAAGGTTATTAAAAATAAGCATAGAGAAGCCGCGGGCCCCATGGACGGGTGCCAACCCCCATCCGAGCCCGACTACGAGAGTTAGGGGAAAGTTATGCCTTATGAATTTACCTATTATGTTTTGGGGCGTTCCGAGCTCGTATGCAAAAGTTACGGGCGTTTGAAGTTCGGGACCCTTTTTAATAGCAAAACTCTTTATAAGACTTTTGAAATGCAATCTTTCGAAAACATAAGAACCTTAGTTTGGTTACATTGAAGAGTAAGTCTTTAGGAACGAATAAAATGCGTATCTAAGCTCGGATCCTAAGAGTGGAATTATCCCGAGGCTCGGGTCATAGCCTATTTAACACTAAGACATGCCAAAGAAGAAAAGTTATGCCTTACATACCTCGTCCGCTCTCAAGCTAAGTCAAGCCTTCTGCCCGGCGCTCCAAGATCTACATAACGCCAATATACCAAACATTAACCATAAGCCTTTAGGCATCCAATTCCAAACGAACATTAAATTCTACAAAAATTTCGGCAAAGATTTCCCCTGCAAATACAACACCCCGAGAATTCAACTCGGCTAAATTCAACAACAACCAAACCAACAACCATTCTAACGACATCAACAATTAATTCAAAAGGCATTCTAACGTCCATAACTCTTTTCTACATATTTCGACAACATTCCAATTACGTTCAAATTAACCATATACTTTCAAACCAACACACGGCACACATATTTAAGTACTAATCCGAAATCATTCAAATTAGATTCAAGAACATTTCAACCAATCCACAAAGTGTTCAAACGGCCCAACCAATATACTACATAGCCCAAGGTCTTCCAAATTCAATCAAAACTACAACAATACATTTCTTCCTTCCAAATTCATACACTACACCAACTTTCCACATTTTAACAACATTAACCACAATAATACAAAAACTACATTAAAATTACATTATTTCTTCCAACGACCTACAAACGATTCCAACTTCCATTTAAATCATTAAATCACCATTTCCATTATGGAATTCATGCAACAACAACCAAAACATGCTAAATAAAATTGGTTCTTAATTCCTACACACACCACACATATTCGGCCACACCTAGCCCACACGGCTCACCTCCAACATCCAATATTTCATGACTTTCACCTATTTCTACAAAATACAACACACATAAACTATCCATAATACATGAAAAGAGGATTAAAACTCACCTTCTTCCTTTCCTTCTTCATTCGACCAAGGTAAGGTTTTGCAAGAACAAAGGCCTTTCTTGATTCAACAACTACTTCATGTTGTTTAGCACCTTCCAAAGAGTAGAAAGCTGGGAAAAATAATTTTTTTGGTGATGAATTTTTCATGGCCAATTCGGCCAGCTCCAAACCGAGCAGCCCTCTTTCTCTTTTTTTTTTTTTCTCCATGTTTCTTCATCTCTCTAGAATTGAAAAGATGACTAAATAATTTGCTAAGTCATCTTATTATATCCACATGTTATTAATCCAAATGTACCATGGCCCACAAGTCATGTGCATGGCCAATGGTCATCTTTTTCATGAATTAAAACTTCCAAGACTTCACTTTTGGCCCAAATTTTCATGAAATCTAACTTTCCATAATTCACATTTTGGTCCCATATTTCATGAAACACTAGTTTCCATAATTCCACTTTTAACCCCAAATTTTCCTTAATATTCCATTCCAACAAATAACAAGCAACTTATGTTTTAAAATAAAATCGACGGTCAAAAAGCTCAACCTCGCATCCCGAACTAGTCTTGTCCTTATCTTTTCATGGTTGGCTCAGAATGTCCTAATGTACAAAAATGCGGGATATAACACAAATGAATTACAAGCACCTTTAAATAAGGTTCTTAAAATATACTAGTCAAAAGAAATAAATGGAAGTGTAGTCTTCTAGGTGCATAGAAGACTACAAAATGCATACTCCTAGAAGCCTAGAAAGCCACTACACATTATGAAAGTCAAAATAGCCTTTAATAAGCCTAGAAAACACAAAAGGGAAGCTTCCATCGTTCACTTTAGACCAGCACCTCATGTTCACACTAGAGCTTCTAGAAGTCCTAATTTGGGCTGCTAGACTTGTTCTTTATGTGGGGGAGATCTTAGGCTTCAATCTACATCCATTCGGGCTTCAATTTTGGTCTCCTTAGCTTGAACACCTGAGTCGTCACCATGGTAATTTGGATTGCATCATCCTCCCTTTCTTGGAAGAATTTCGTCCTCGAAATTACAACATTAATATCAACCTCGACCGCAGCATCAACCTCAACCACATCATTATGGTACAGTTGGATCATCATCATGGCTATATGGACTACATCATTCTCCCTCTCTTGAAAAGAATTTGTCCTCAAATTCGATCCCTGCAAAACATGGACGAGAATGAGTATGTGTAGCTTCTAAGTCTCAATCGGGTAATAGTTAAGTAGCAACATGAGTGAATAATTATGATATAAAACAAGAGTACTACAAAACTGCCCAAAAATAATAGAGATTACTGTGATGGATTTCGAAAGCCCAAGAAGAAGCATGAGCCAAGAAAACCTACCATCTTCATGGAGTTTGCAAGTCGTGGTCATATACCACGATGATGTCCAGGGAGGATCTTTCCAATGGCTCTCCACCTGATTCACCTTAAAATACACTAAATTCTTTCCAAGGCTAAGTACAAAACAAGCACAATAACTCAACTCCCAATACCGAAGTAATGTACCAGCCCACCCCAAAGTCATCAATTCCAACAAGTTATAAACCTTATGATCCATTCCGGGGTCAAAAACAAAAATGGTCAACACATCAAGCTTAGCATATGTTTCAAGCATATCTACTAGTAAAGAATTCTGCACTGCTTTCCCAATCCTCTTCAAGATCACTTCCTACACGTCTAGCACACTCAAAGTCACACTTTAAGTCCTCCACATCACAAAAGCTCCTAAAACAATCATGACCCTCATCATACGCAAACAAATAGTAAAGAAAAGTGCTACTTAAGGTCACTTCACCATCAAAAGTTCACTTTCACAATCATGAATACTATTAAGCACAAGATCACGATTTGGACCACACAAAGAAGATTTATTACTTAAGCAACTTCCCACACTTTCCTTTCCAAGACAATGTCCTTTATCAAGTGAACTATCCAACAAGGAGTTAATTCCATCACAAGAAATAGTATTAATAAACTCAAACTCATCATTAAACAAACAAGCATCTCCAAGTAAAAATAGTTTCACAAGAAAGGTCTCACCCAAGTTCACATCATCATTGAAGTCCACATGTTCAAACTCATCATTTAAGTCAATTTCATTATCATGCGCAGATTCAACATTAGAAAGACTCAAAGATGAATTGCTTTCTTCCTTATCAAACATGGGTGGTGTGCCTAATTCCAAACAATCACATTTATGGCCAACAATTCCATCATATCCGTAATAACCATCAACTAATAATGGAATATTACTCACACACACACAAGGTTCAAGATTGTTTTCTAAAGACAAAACATTAAAATCAATCAACTTGTTTTTACTCCTTCCAACCACGAGAGTTGTGTCTTTTGCATTAAGACTCTCATCACAAGTGTCAACACTAGTTTTCATCACATCAAACTCTCACAAGTAGTTTCGGCTTTAGGATCACAACCGAGAACAACTAGTGTATCTCCACAAGATTCAATCAGTTTATCATCACAAGACAAAGAAGATTTTAAGCCCAAACAAGATAATTCCTTAGTCATACTCACACAATCAACATGCTTAAAATTATCATCTAAAGTAGTAAGTTTAGAAGTACCTTTAGGCTCACAAGATTGATCTTCTTTACCTTCAAGTGTCACACCCCGACTTTACTAGGGTGTGATGGGCACCCGACCCCATATTCGGAGCCTAGCGAACCCGCTAACTCTTATCACACATATAAACTTATGAATTAGTAAGAAATGAATACATAGAAATTTTTTTTTCCATAAGTACAATCTGACATCATATAAGACTGGTAACACGAGACGTAATAACATGTCGGTACATTGGAGCCGCTTACGGATCGACAACCCATTACCCACGACTACGTCTCGCAAAGTCTCTAACTCTAAACAAATCATCATGGCACATATACTTCCGACTCGGCGGCCTCCGGACAAGTGGATCATACCCACCCCGCCGGACATCTTCTAGGCTAGCTTTAGCTCATCCGGGTTCGCGCGGCATGAAACGCAGCCCCCGAAGAAGAGGGGTCAGTACGAGCAATGTACTGAGTATGTAAGACATGGACGGTAACATAGAAAGAGACGTAATCATGTACAACAACAGTATGGAGATGTAGAGTATATCATGAGAGAGAGTGTCCCGTATATATGAGACATATCACGTATAAGGGAGTAAGTCGTGCATATGGAACATGTCATGTGTAAAGTCAGAACTCGTACATATGGAACATATCATGTAAAAATTTGTAACCGGTACATAGGAATCATATCATGTAAAGCCGTGACTCCGTGCATATGAGTGCCCCGGGGCGGATGCCATGCATGCTTGTCGGGTCATATGGTATCATAGCGCCGAACAAGCCGGCTCGCCCACATTGCGCCGAAATACTCCGGCTCGCCCATAAATCCCGCGTCCGGGCATCCCGCGTCCGGGATGATAAGCCAGCTGACCAGGTGGCAATGAAACAAGTATCCCTTCCCATTTCCCCCATGTATACATGTATCCCATCCCCCCAACCCATGTACATTTACAGGTGTGGCATGCATGAGAGCCCAAAGAAAGTCATGTATTCGTCGGAGTGACGTAAGGCCGGAAACCTCCGATTACATTATGGAATATTCATAGTCGTCATGTCTCACCTTGGAGGAGCAATAATCATAAGGCGAGACTATCAACGGAGAATAACGTTAAGAGAACATAGAACATATCATGTTGTATCATATCATATCATAGCATATCATGTCATATCATAGCATATCGTGTCATAGACATAGCATATCGTGTCATAGACATTTTCTCATATTTAGCATCATCTTTGTCATTGTAAAATCGGAGTCGTCGTTCTAAATATAGAAACTTTCAAAAAGAATTATAAAACTTGGATTTGGAGAAGAATAAATATTTTGGAAAACATTTAGGAACTTTTTATGAAGAAAATCATGCCTTGGAATCGAGGGATTAATCAAAACAACTATTATTTAGTAGTCGGGATGATGTCCAAGAGTTTCCTTTAACTGTAATACGGAAATAAGCCAAATGGAGCCATAGGAGGAAATTAAGGAATAGTGGCCCACCTCGAGTCAAATGAGGCGGCGTACATAATTTACGTATCATACGTTTCATGGCATGACTTATGAGGGTTTTAGGGTAAACGGATCCTATTCATGCAAGTTCTAAGTGTTTAGACAATCCTTTCAACTATTCATGAACATTGGCTTCAATTCTACTTTGAATGAATAGTAACTAATTTCAATCTCGGATTTCTAGGAAGGGAATTGTCCCCGAGGCACGTATTCAAGCCTATTATGTCTCAGACATGCCAAAGAAGGAAAATGAAGTCTTACATACCTTTTTCCGCTTCTTACGCTCCTCCAAATTCAAGTTCCAAGTTCGCCAGAATCTACATTTTGGTCACATTTACCAAACGTCAATTAGAGTATTTAGAAGTTGAATCTTAAGGTAACACTTGCCGAAATTTCGGCAGCATTTCCCCTGTAAATACTCCATCCCGCCAAGTTCAACTTGGCCAATTTCAATCAACAACAACCCTAGAATTCAACCCGGCCAAACCATTCACAATCCATATTATCAACCATGCATTAACACCATTACTTATGCATTACAAAAATTCAAGCTAATGTTGCATCTACTTCTCCAACATTCTGATAGTGATTACAACTTCGTTTTAAGCCATCAAACCTTCATTTTTCATCATGGATTCCGCAACATAACAACTAAAATATCAAATAGAGTTGATTCACCACAACTTACCAAACCACCTCATTATTCGGCCACCACAACTACATGCATATTTTCATGAATTTTCATCAATTTCCATACATTACAACAACAACCAATATACTACATAAAGTTTAATCCATTTTTTTTTCTATATAACATCACACACACACACGGCCAACCCATGCACATTCGGCCACAACTTCAACATGCATGATCTCATGTTCTTCATCCATTTTACATTATGGAATTCACACACAACAATCAAACTACTAGAATAAAATTAATTTCATCATTTCTACACAACACCTACTCCATTCGGGCAACACCATACATGCACATACTTTATGAATTTCATTCATTTCTTCAACCTACAACATATATGAACCATCCACAACACTCAAAAGAGATGAAACCTTACCTTCCTCTTCAACTTCCCACTTGGTTTAGGATTGGTACATGACACCAAAGAGCCTTCTTCTTGCTTCAAAACTTACTCCATGTTGTAGAGGACCTTCCATTAGGTAGGAAAAGTGGAAGAAAATAATTTTTCTAAGTCATTTTCCCATGGCTCAATTTTGAGAGCCATGGCCGAATGGCTACTATGTTCCTCTCTTCTTGCTTTCTTTCTTTCTCTCCAAATTCTCTAGAGTTTTCATGAGAATTATGACTAATAAGTCATATATATATAGAGCTACGAGCATGTGAGAAGCACATGCCTTTCTCTCCCTTTTCTTTCTTCTTTCTTTTCTAGAGAATTCTTCTTTTTTTTTTCTTGAAATTTCTCAAAATTCATCAAAGATGACTAAGTGTCTTCTTGGGCAAACTTTAGTCCATATGTTTTCTTCTAATTTATGATTGCCCCCCCCCCCCCATTAAATATGAAATGGCCACATGCCTCCCTTTCTTTCCTTTCCTAGAGTTTTCTTCTCTTTTTCTTACAAAATAAAAGATGACTCATTATCTTACCATGCACACTTTAGTCCATATATTTCCATCACATGGCCAATATGCCCTTTTTGGAACCTTCATGAACTCCTTTTGTAAAATTCCCATTTTGCCCCTCGACTTTCCTCATTATTACCATTTTGCCCCTAGCCTTCCACATTATTTTCATTGACCATTTGCAAAATTCTCTTTTTACCCTTGGCCTTTCTCAATATTTCCATACCACCCATGTCTATAAATAATATTCCTAACAACTCGTTCATTAAAATTATTCAGTACGTAGTCTTGTCCTTAGCTTTTCACCATTGGCTCACAATATCCGATCGTATGAAATACGGGCTATAACATCAAGTCCCGCTTTTGGACAATTCTGCTCTTCCGAAATTGTTGCATCCTTTTCATGAGTTTCCATTGTATGAGGCTAATTCTCAAGATTGTTTCCAATGGTACCTACAAAAGAATTCAAGCAACTAGAGGAAAAAGAAACATTGTGAGTGTTAGAGTGAAGAACCTCATCTCCTTCATTATTTTTCTTTTCACTCATGTTCTTTTCAATTCCATTCTCTTGTTTCTTTTGTGGCAGCCCACTCATTCCAGTGAACCCGGACTTCCCATTTTGCATGGCATTACACTCCCTTATAGGCATAGAAAATACATATGCACTATTGGGATTTTCTTTCGGAAGTGAGAATGGAAAGAGAGGCCATCCTACCTCATCCATGACAAACCTTATCCAATTTCGTACATTTGGAACATTGTGTTTTTGAAACCAGGGCTGTCCAAAACATAAGTGACTTATTTTTAGGGGAAACACATCACATCGGACCGTTTCAAGATAATCTCCATGAGATATTACGACCTTGACCATCCACTTAACTTGATACCCATTATATTCATATGGATATCTCTTTTTAACCCATGTCAAATTCAACCAATCAGCCGCATAAGGAGAAATGAATGTGGAATCACACAAATCGTCAAGCTCTAGATCAAAGCCATTATACCCACAAACATTCACCTTCAATTTGTGAAATCTTGGATTAGGCAACATCTCTCCTTTTCTTGGAAATAGTGGTCCTCTCCTTTGTGTAAGCCATCTAGTTCTTACTTCCGATTAAACAAGCTTAGTTCTCATTGCACCTTGGGCTATTGTACCTGCATAACAAAGCTCAAAGAAAAAGTTATGAGTTAGAAATCACCTTACTCACTCCCTTGCTTTATTTGGGTGGCACTTGGTTCACTCAATGATATAATAGGTTTGGTTCACTCCGTCTTGTAGTACTTGGCTTCCTCGGAATTGACCAACTCCTATTCAATCTCCCAAATTATATAAAAGATGCTACCTCTTCGGGATTAGAGTGAGATTATGGACTCTATAGTCGGACGACTCTTTTAATTGTGGCGCACTTGAGTCAAACAATTCACGACGAGTTAAAACGAGAAAAGCTTGAAAGAATTAGCACGGAAAAAGTTATAGCTCAAGAACTAGTAAACTTTGAGTTGGTAATTACTCAATGGATACTAGCTAGAAGTTATGTCACAAATAAAGGATTAAGAAGCTTCCCAACCCCCCTTAAAACGTGCAAGGCAGAGCCCTAAGTCTTACTAATTAATATCCTTTGACCAACTTGTCTTGGAATTTAATTACTACAAGTTTCAATGTAGCTTCTCGTCTTCCCAAAAGATTAATAGGGACTTGCACACTTAACTTCTCATTTTGCCAAGAGGTGATTAGGAACTTGGACACTCTTTTCTCAAGGTGACTATTAGTCTTCCCAAGAATTGACTTGGGAACTTGTGTCAATTAATGGTTTGACTATTTGTTTGGATCTACACCCTTTCACACACCCCAAACTAATTTTTGACTTCTCCTAATGAGTGCAACCCCCTTCTCCACGTTTTGGAGGGGTTCAATGCACCAACTCCTTGGGAATCAACTCTTGACTCGTCCCTTTTACTTCCGAAATAGCTTTCACACTCCCTAACTCCTTGAAAGCTTCACTTATCACCAAAATTAGATCAAACAAAGTTAGTAAATATGAAATTATCAAGAACACACATGAACATTCACAAAATATTTATGAACACTCAAGAACACAAGTATTCAAAACATTTCAAATGATATACCAAAATGACCATCATGATGTCTAGTTTCCAAATATCACCATGGATCACCCAAAATACCTAAACTTATGGCACGATTGGAGACTTTAGAAATAATAGTTCATGGTTCATGAACTTTTTCTTGAACATATTAACATCCAAGAACAGAAGTCTTCAAACACCAAAAATCAGATTCACCAAATAGATCAAGAACAGCGAAATGCTCCAAATCTTTCCAATTTTTGGATTCTTGCCCTTCTTAACTAGGAAAAATCAACCCAACAACTTTCAACCCTCAATTTCAACCTCTTCTATAAGACCCACTTTGAGTCTTCAAGTTTCAAGGTCTAACCATGGTGAAAATTGAAAATCTAACTTCAATTGACTCAAAACATCAGATTTAGAACCTAAGAACTCTACGGAACTCAAATCTAACACTAGAATCAACAACAAAACAAGGAATTCAAAACGAATTTTGGATTTTTTCCAGAATTTTTTTTTTTTTTTTTTTTTGTCAATACCAAACCCAAGACTAGATTTGTTAGAACAAATCTATACTAGAGTCTGATACCAAATGATGCAAGAAAATAAAGACAAGATAGAAAGAAGACACAATTGATAAACAATTGGACAATAACTCGAAGAACTAGTCCTAGTTACCTTCCAAAAGGATCAAAGGCACCTATCTTATGCAATAATCCTCAAGAGAATAACAATCTCTTGCAAATTAAATGATCAAAATAAGGTCGTACAATTTGGAGTCCACCAAATCACAACAAGTCTCAACTAGAGAGAAAAGTTCAATATTCATATATTTCAAGATAGGTTCCTTTCAAATGAATTACAAGCACCTTTAAATAAGGTTCTTAAAATATACTAGTCAAAAGAAATAAATGGAAGTGTAGTCTTCTAGGTGCATAGAAGACTACAAAATGCATACTCCTAGAAGCCTAGTGTTACACCTCAAAATATTTTCCGTTGATGCACAGCGAATAGACTAACGAAGAATACGAAGTATACGGTGGCACACTAAGTGAGGAATGATGTTTGATGACCTTAAGTGAGATTTCGAGGGCATTCGACGTTAGACGAGAAAGTTGCCAAGAGAAGGCAAGGCATACGATAAGTATCGGAAAGGATTTGCGAGTAACGAGTTAACGAAAATTTAATGAGGCTTTGGAGAAGAGTTATAACGTCCCTTAGAATGTTAATGAGGTGATAAACAAGTGTCAAGAAGGTTCCATAAGGATTGGAGATTAAACAAGTCGCCAAGAACAAGTCTCGGATAACTGGACATTATACGACCAGACATACTAGCCGTATAAAATACACGGACCGTATGTCCAGCCGTAGGTTCAGCCCAGAATGGCACACCTCACTGGACCAAAAATATGGTCTAGACATACGGCCAGTGAAAAATATACGGACCGTATGTGTTATATCCCGTATTTTGAACCACGGGGCAATATGAGTGAATTACGACAAGTTGGGAACAAGACTATTCCGAGGTATGAAGTAGAGACTTTTGGTTGCTTTAAAGGCTTAAGTTGTGTATGATTTTATTGGTATGGAAATGTTAAGGAAACACTTGGAGGCAATTTCCATTTTTAGTAAGTATGCTATTTTTGGAAAGTTGAAAATTCAACAAAAAAAAAAAAAAAAAAAAAAAGAGAAATGAAGGACTAGGTGGCCGGCCATGTGTTTATGTGGGCCATGGCCACATGGTTGGCTACTATGTGTTATTAAAAGATGACAAAGTCATCTTATTTCATCACTTCACCTCTAGAAATTTCAAGAAAAAATAGGAGAGGAGAGATAAGGGGCCATTCGGCCATAGCTAGAGGAAGAGGAAGGTGCTCTTTAACGTGAGGTAGTTGTTAGAACAAGCAAAGCTCTTATTCTTGCAAGAACAAGGCTAGCCGAGTGAAAGAAGTTGGGAGAAGAAGGTATGCTTTAATCTTCTCTTTTATATGTTATGCATGGTTTATGTATGTTGTTAAGTGTGGAAATGAACAAAAATCATGAAAATATGGATGTTGGTGTTGGACCGAATATGTGTGTGTGTGGCCGTGTGTGTGTGGTGATGTAGGAGGGATGAATTAATTGTGTTTAGCATGTTTTTGTATTGTTGTAATGTGTAGAAATGGATGGAAATCATGAAAGTGGCATGTTGATGTGGTAGCCGTGTGAATGGTGTAGAAACCGTGCATGTGTAGTATGTGTGCCAAGAATGTATTAATTTTATTTAGTGTTGTGGTTATGGTTGTCGTGTGGATTCTATGTTGGTAATGAAAGGTTAATGAATCAATTTAATGTTATGATGGTTGTGGGCTGATTTGGAAGGCAATGTAATCTTTATGTAATTTTTGTATTTTTGGTAATGACACTATTAACTTATAGATTGTTGGTGTAGTTTATGAGTTTTGGAGGAAGGAAGTATGTTGGTGTTGTTCTCGGGTTTGGGGAGGATTTCGGGTGGATTGGAGTGTTGGTTGGATTGTTGAAAATATTGTGTGAATTGTTTAAAGCATTCTTGAATATTATTTGAATGGTTTTGGATTAGTAATCGAATGTATAAACGTTGATATTGGTTTGAATGTGAGTAGTTGAATGGAAAATAATGAATGTTGTTGAATTATATAAAGAAGTGTATTTAATGTTAGAGTGCGTTGGAATTGAATATTAATGTTGCTAGTTTGGTTGTTGGGGTTGTTGTTGATGAATTGGACCGAGTTGAAATCTCGGGGTTGGTGTATTTACAGGGGAAATGCTGCCGAAATTTCGGTAGAATTTGATGTTCGTTTGGAATAGAATTCCTAAATGTCTCCAACTAATGTTCGATATTTATTGACGTTGTGTAGACCTTGGAGAGCCGAGACTTGAGTTGGATTCGCTTAGGGAGCGACCGAGGTATGTAAAGCTCACCCTCCCTTCTTTTGGCATGTCCTAGTCTTAATTAGGTTGTGATACGAGCTTCGGGGTGACTCCACTCTTGTGATCCGAGCTATATACGTATCTTATTCGCTTCTAAATATTTACTTCTTTGATGTAGCTTAACTAAAGTACTTATGTTTTCATTTGATGGAAACTTCAAAAGTTTTGTAAGAATTTTATTCTTAAAAGACGCCAAAACTTCGAACGCCCGTAACTTTCGTAGACGAGCTCGGATCGCCCCGAAACCTAGTAGGTAACTTCATGAGACATACCAGTCCCCCAACGCTCATAGGCGGGCTCGGATGGGGTTGACACCCGTCCGTGGGGCCCGCAGCTTTTCTATGCTTATCCTTAATGACCTTTAAGAAAGATTTAGTACTATTTTCACCTTGACTTCCGAGTATGGATTCCCTACTTATTTGACAAGTTTAGGATCATGATTTTTATGCATTTTAAATGAGGATTGTTACGCATATGATTTCAATATGTAATTATGATTTCTAAGTCCGGTTTGATAAGTTCCGAGATATCTCCGAAAGGTACTTGATATAACTATTGTTTTGATTTTCGAATGATGGTTCGCCTAACTTATTTCATCGAGTCTTTGGAATGATTTGTGTGCATATGGTTTCTCACTACTCTGCTCGTGCATGCCTCAATGCATCTATTCACCGAGTCCCGGGCCGGGTACGTATTCGTGCACAGTCTCATTGCATTGTTCACCGAGTCCCTCACTAGAGGGCCGGGTACGCTATATATTTATATATGATGATATGATGATGTGATGTTATGGGGATGGCGGCCAGGATGGCATTTGATGATCCTATTCACCGAGTCCCTCATTAGAGGGCCGGGTACGGCATATGCATATGATTACATGATTACCATACATGATGATTATATGATTATATCTACCGAGTCCCTCACTTGAGGGCCGGGTATGCTATATGTACATAATGATTTGATGATATGATATAGACATGCATGATATATGATTCCCAGGCAAGTCTTTGATTTCCCGATTATTATACTTATTTTGACAAATTCCATTTCGGTTATGGTTCTATTTATTGTATTCCGTGCTTTACATGCTCAGTACATATTCCGTACTGACCCCCTTTCTTTGGGGGCTGCGTTTCATGCCGCGCGAGTGCGAGCGGTCGTTTGGGTGAGCCGCCAGCTTAGGATCCCCGCTCAGCTATTTTGGAGAGCTCCCTTGTCCGGAGCCCAGATCTTGGTGCAGACTCTTTTGTCATATGTGTATATATCTATTCAGGGTACGGCGGGGCCCTGTCCCGTCATATGGTTCTGTTATTACTGTTAGAGGCCTGTAGACATGAACGTGGGTTGTGGGTAGCACTGTTCAGTTATATTTGTGTTCTGTATATCCTCAGTCTGTATATATGATATGTGTATATAAATGTGTACGCGGTGTCGTGCTTTTTCCGTACGCATAAGTTCTCATTATGTTTGCTATGATCTGCTTATAATTGATAGGTGGGTACGAGTGCCCAGCCCGGGCACTAGTCAAGGCCTACGGGGCTGGGTCGTGACAAAAGTGGTATCAGAGCGGTTAGTCCTCGGAATGTCTACAGGCCGTGTCTAGTAGATATATATGTTTATCGGTGTGTTGTGCACCACATCTATAAACAGGAGGCTACAGGACATTTAGGATGTTACCTTTCCTTCTTATCTTAGATCGTGCGATAGAGCTGTATTATCAGGATGGCTCCCTCCTAACGGACTGTTATGTTTTCAGCAATGCCTCCGAGAAAGGCGACAGCTACCTAGAAGGGAAAGTCTACTACTGCAGGAGAGACTAGTCGGGCCCAGAGAGTTACCAGGGCCCATGCTCAGCCCGATTCGGAGGTTGTGCCCCGGTCGGCCAGTTCTGCCACCCCATCACCTTCCGAGGGCACGGAAGCGGCCGAGGCGGGACGGAGGCGGCTCCACCGCCCGCCCCCGAGGTTCGAGTGCCGAGCCCCGGCTCCTCGGCCGGGCGGAGGACAGGGCTATGAGGGACACCGTCCAGTTGCTTACCAGATTGGTAGCGAGGGCGGAGGTTCAGAAGCACGGAGTAGGGGATGACCGTGCGGACGGATACGTGACGGTGAGAGGGCTCGCTATTTCTTCGACTTGTAATCCGCCGAGTTCTTCGGGTCCAAAGCCCGAGGAGGACCCTCGGGAGTTCATCGAGACGGATGCGACGTACGGCTGGGCCGGTCGGGGCCTCGGGGCGAGTCCCGTAGAGGTTGGCGTCATACCGGTTGCATGACATAGCAGCTAATTGGTATGAGTCATGGGAGCTGTCCAGGGGTGAGGGCGCTCCACGGCCCGTACGGGAATGAGTTCACGAGGGCCTTTCTTGGCCATTTTCTACCCCGAGAGACGAGGCGAGCCGGGGTTCACGGATTCTTACGTGCGAGGGCGGGCCGGCAGGAGTGTCCGGGAGTATAGCCTTGAGTTTGATTCTCTGGCTAGATACGCGCCTCATATTGTGGCTGACATGGCTGACCGGGTACATCAGTATGTGATGGGGCTGGACAGTTACTTGATTGATAGTTGTATGGCGATAGCTTCCCAGCCGGGAGTGGATATTGCTCGGGTACAGGCGTATGCCCAGGGTATGGAGGAGCGACATAGGGGGCGTCATCCCGATAGAGACTACGACGAGGGGCCGGCCCAGGCTAGATCGGCCGGGTATTGGAGAGTTTCGGGCGGGCGAGCCTCGGCGACGTGCACGGTATTCTTCTCGGCCGCACGGAGTGCACCCCCACGGTTACCGGGCAGGAGATTTGATGGCATAGGGTATTCGGGAGCCGGTCAGAGCTCCAGAGTTTCAGGGCCACAGGTGGACAGAGGTTCCGGTCAGACGAGGCCCCCATACCCCAGTGTTCCCGTTGCGGTAGACCTCATTTTGGGGAGTGTCGTCGTGGCACAGGTGCTTGCTTTACTTGCGGCCGTCGGGGCCGTGTTATGAGGAGTGCCCGTATAGGGGTGGTTCGAGGTGATGCGATCCGGCCCTCTTGGGTCGGTTCGCGCTCGTCTCTCTCAGCAGCTGCGCGCCCTACGGGGCAGGGTACACCGGCACCAGCGGGCCGGGGTAGAGGTCGCGGCGGAGCCTCCAGTTTTAGCGGTCCATCGAACCGCCTATACGCGTTGGCCAGTAGACAGAATCAGGAGGCACTACCAGATGCGGCTACAGGTATATGAATCCTTATTAGAATTTATATTCTTATATGTGTGTATCTGTTGCATAATTGTTGCTTAATAGCGGTAGACGGAAATCCGAGGGTTGATGACCAAGTATTTATAAATAACGGTAATTAAGGCGTGTTCATTGTTATTACGGACCCGGGAGTCTAGGATGGAAAGTAGTAATACCCATAGGTGACAGTGAATAAGTAAAATCGAGAGAGGGGCAAAACGGTAATTGTGCTACGAGGGCGTCCGGGAATCTGTCAAGATTTTATTTTACTCCAAATTACGTGACGAAGGTCCTGTGGTGAGCTGAACGCGATTATATCAGCGTTAGAGCATCGTATTTCGTCGAAGTTTCGAAGTTAAGCGTGCTAGAGTGAGGGAAATTTCAGGATGGGTGACCCCCTGGGAAGTTTCTGAAAGCCTTACAACTTCAGCCATAAGAAGCAAATGGGAAGCTGGAGTGGTCAAAAGGGACTGAGAACATACTGCGCAAATGGAAATCTTAAGAGGTCTGGTAGGCCGGAGCGGACTAGATCGGGTGAAGAAAAAGAAGGTACATCCTAGCGCTAGAGTTAGGATCAGTTTGAGTGGTGTTTGGGGGATCTTTTGTGAGTAAGATGTTGGCAATTATATATGTGTACCGGAAAGCGTGTGATACTCCGTGCATGGCTATATTAGCGGGTGTACGTATTCCGGCAACCAATGTGACGGTATACGGAAGGCATTAATCGGACAAGACAACAAAGTTCAAGTGAAAAGAAAAATGAATGGCATGAATGTCATAAGGCAATTTGATATCGTTTTTGCTATAGGGTAGACTTGGAAAGTACTGGCGTAAGGATGTCAGGAAAAGAAAGGAAGGGAACAGATAAATAGTAAGGGGAATCAGAATGTTGAAACAAAAGTGCGGCCTGACCGAGAGTGAAAAATGCAGATGTAAGGCGAATATGATCAGCTAGTAATATAAGTACACCCCTAAAGGAGGGAAGCGGATACGAGAAATGTAAGTACCAGATAGAGACAATTAATACCACAACGTATTGGACACGGAAGCTCAGTCTACTGGTAAGGTTCCTTATCGAGACAAGTTAGTAAGACCCAAAAAAAAAATCGGGGAAAAAGGAAAATAGTTAGGATAGCAATTGAGATGGTGCTGGGGGTTAGAGGAGAATAAGACAAGAGTCTGATAACGAGTAGGTTGCAGAGACATCATGGAGGGTAACACTGTTAGGTTGGATCAAGAATTAAGATGTGGACAATAAGGTTATTCGCTAATAATGCTATGCCTTATGGAGAGTAAGGGGGAAAATAGAAAAACCTTCAATAGTAGGAAGTAAGCATAGTAGATGAGTGAGAAAGGGAAGGAAAGAGAGTGCAGCGGGGTAGGCCATAGGCGAATATTAGGACGGGAGGAATAGGTGGAACAGAGTGAACCAGGAAAAGAAAAGATCGGGACTGAGATTGAGCATACTCTATACAAGTTGTACCAGAATAGTATGAGAGGAGTCCGAATTCAGTGATACCAATACGGTGATAATAGTTTAGGTGCATTAGGGGAAGGTGTAAAAAAAAATGATTTGAATTAGGTTACCAAGGTAAAATTTGCACTAAGGACAAATAGGATATAGTTATGGTTGGACCAAAGATCTGTTCCGATACCGGTCGTAAGGAAAGGAAGACGTAGACAAGTGAGACAAACATAGGGATTAATGAAGCCGTGCTAAGGCACTTCGGATTAAATTGAGCACCTTCGCTTATTTTTGTAAAGATTGCGATGTAATGTGTGACCTGAAAGTTAAGAGCAAGACCTGGGCAAAGGGACAATAGAAGGGTTGAATTAAAGATAAAGAGATAACCTAAGGTAATGTTTTTAGGGTATTACAAGTTGAGTATAAGATGGTTTGAGCAAGATGATCGGAGCTAGCTGGCTACCAAAAGAGGGCGAAGTTATGTGTTCCACGAAAAGCGTAATAAGATTCGGCAAGGAGGAGAAGTCTAACTTAAGATATACTTTGGACCTTGTTATATTGATTGGCAAGAATGTTGCGTATTAAAGATATGGCTTGTATTAAGGCATTGTGACGAAGTAGTAATAGGAAGGAGACGACTTGAGAAGCTGAAGAAGAGGCAAAGAAGAAATACGATCGGTAGATGACGTTGCATACTATGGCAAGAAAGTGAACCCCCGAGATCCTTACATGACTTTATAAGACTAGTTGAACATTCAAGGTCGAATGTTCTAAAGGGGGGAAGGATGTTATATCCCGTATTTTGAACCACGGGACAATATGAGTGAATTACGACAAGTTGGGAACAAGACTATTCCGAGGTATGAAGTAGAGACTTTTGGTTGCTTTAAAGGCTTAAGTTGTGTATGATTTTATTGGTATGGAAATGTTAAGGAAACACTTGGAGGCAATTTCCATTTTTAGTAAGTATGCTATTTTTGGAAAGTTAAAAATTCAACCAAAAAAAAAAAAAAAAAAGAGAAATGAAGGACTAGGTGGCCGGCCATGTGGTTATGTGGGCCATGGCCACATGGTTGGCTACTATGTGTTATTAAAAGATGACAAAGTCATCTTATTTCATCACTTCACCTCTAGAAATTTCAAGAAAAAATGGGAGAGGAGAGATAAGGGGCCATTCGGCCATAGCTAGAGGAAGAGGAAGGCCAAAAATCTTCATCCCAAAAATAATTTCTCCTAGTTTTCCTACTAATTGAAAGGTGCTCTTTAACGTGAGGTAGTTGTTAGAACAAGCAAAGCTCTTATTCTTGCAAGAACAAGGCTAGCCGAGTGAAAGAAGTTGGGAGAAGAAGGTATTATTTAATCTTCTCTTTTATATGTTATGCATGATTTATGTATGTTTTTAAGTGTGGAAATGAACAAAAATCATGAAAATATGGATGTTGGTGTTGGACCGAATATGTGTGTGTGTGGCCGTGTGTGTGTGGTGATGTAGGAGGGATGAATTAATTGTGTTTAACATGTTTTTGTATTGTTGTAATGTGTAGAAATGGATGGAAATCATGAAAGTGGCATGTTGATGTGGTAGCCGTGTGAATGGTGTAGAAACCGTGCATGTGTAGTATGTGTGCCAAGAATGTATTAATTTTATTTAGTGTTGTGGTTATGGTTGTCGTGTGGATTCTATGTTGGTAATGAAAGGTTAATGAATCAATTTAAAGTTATGATGGTTGTGGGCTGATTTGGAAGGCAATGTAATCTTTATGTAATTTTTGTATTTTTGGTAATGACACTATTAACTTATAGATTGTTGGTGTAGTTTATGAGTTTTGGAGGAAGGAAGTATGTTGGTGTTGTTCTCGGGTTTGGGGAGGATTTCGGGTGGATTGGAGTGTTGGTTGGATTGTTGAAAATATTGTGTGAATTGTTTAAAGCATTCTTGAATATTATTTTAATGGTTTTGGATTAGTAATCGAATGTATAAACGTTGATATTGGTTTGAATGTGAGTAGTTGAATGGAAAATAATGAATGTTGTTGAATTATATAAAGAAGTGTATTTAATGTTAGAGTGCGTTGGAATTGAATATTAATGTTTCTAGTTTGGTTGTTGGGGTTGTTGTTGATGAATTAGACCGAGTTGAAATCTCGGGGTTGGTGTATTTACGGAAAATCTTTTAAATTTCGGTAGAATTTGATGTTCGTTTGGAATAGAATTCCTAAATGTCTCCAACTAATGTTCGATATTTATTGACGTTGTGTAGACCTTGGAGAGCCGAGACTTGAGTTGGATTTGCTTAGGGAGCGACCGAGGTATGTAAAGCTCACCCTCCCTTCTTTTGGCATGTCCTAGTCTTAATTAGGTTGTGATACGAGCTTCGGGGTGACTCCACTCGTGTGATCCGAGCTATATACGTATCTTATTCGCTTCTAAATATTTACTTCTTTGATGTAGCTTAACTAAAGTACTTATGTTTTCATTTGATGGAAACTTCAAAAGTTTTGTAAGAATTTTATTCTTAAAAGACGCCAAAACTTTGAACGCCCGTAACTTTCGTAGACGAGCTCGGATCGCCCCGAAACCTAGTAGGTAACTTCATGAGACATACCAGTCCCCCAACGCTCATAGGCGGGCTCGGATGGGGTTGACACCCGTCCGTGGGGCCCGCGGCTTTTCTATGCTTATCCTTAATGACCTTTAAGAAAGATTTAGTACTATTTTCACCTTGACTTCCGAGTATGGATTCCCTACTTATTTGACAAGTTTAGGATCATGATTTTTATGCATTTTAAATGAGGATTGTTACGCATATGATTTCAATATGTAATTATGATTTCTAAGTCCGGTTTGATAAGTTCCGATATATCTCCGAAAGGTACTTGATATAACTATTGTTCCGATTTTCGAATGATGGTTCGCCTAACTTATTTCATCGAGTCTTTGGAATAATTTGTGTGCATATGGTTTCTCACTACTCTGCTCGTGCATGCCTCAATGCATCTATTCACCGAGTCCCGGGCCGGGTACGTATTCGTGCACAGTCTCATTGCATTGTTCACCGAGTCCCTCACTAGAGGGCCGAGTACGCTATATATTTATATATGATGATATGATGATGTGATGTTATGGGGATGGCGGCCAGGATGGCATTTGATGATCCTATTCACCGAGTCCCTCATTAGAGGGCCGGGTACGACTTATGCATATGATTACATGATTACCATACATGATGATTATATGATTATATCTACCGAGTCCCTCACTTGAGGGCCGGGTATGCTATATGTACATAATGATTTGATGATATGATATAGACATGCATGATATATGATTCCCAGGCAAGTCTTTGATTTCCCGATTATTATACTTATTTTGACAAATTCCATTTCGGTTATGGTTCTATTTATTGTATTCCGTGCTTTACATGCTCAGTACATATTCCGTACTGACCCCCTTTCTTCGGGGGCTGCGTTTCATGCCGCGCAGGTGCAGAGATTCGTTTGGGTGAGCCGCCAGCTTAGGATCCCCGCTCAGCTATTTTGGAGAGCTCCCTTGTCCGAAGCTCAGATCTTGGTACAGACTCTTTTGTTACATGTGTATATATCTATTAAGGGTACGGCGGGGCCCTGTCCCGTCATATGGTTCTGTTATTACTGTTTAGAGTCTCGTAGACATGAACGTGGGTTGTGGGTAGCACTGTTCAGTTATATTTGTGTTCTGTATATCCTCAGTCTGTATATATGATATGTGTATATAAATGTGTACGCGGTGTCGTGCTTTTTCCGTACGTATAAGTTCTCATTATGTTTGCTATGATCTGCTTATAATTGATAGGTGGGTACGAGTGCCCAGCCCGGGCACTAGTCACGGCCTACGGGGCTGGGTCGTGACAGTATGTTGGTCCGTATGTTCTGGTCGGGACAGATTCAGTGATTATTAATAAGGGATCAAGTTTTATTTCATTTCATTTCCACTTCTCTCTAGAATATTTCTCTACACTTCTCCCACAAGATTTCAAGAGAAATTAGTGTTCAACTTCATCAAACCAAGTGAATCAAGTATAAGAAACCCATTAAAGTTCATCCAAGACAAGAATCCAAGTAAAGGTGAAACTAGGGTTTTTCTCAAGTGAGGTGTTTGCACCCAAGGTTCATTCCTACACCATATAAGGTAAGTTTTATGATGTTTCCATGTTATTTAAGGTATTTTAAAGTTGAAACACTTGGATTATTTAAAGAAATATGAAGTGGGTCATAAATGTGGGAGAAGTGTCACTTTTGAGCAAACGTTCGGATTGAGTTATGATTCTTGATACATTATGATTATAATCATGTTATAAATGATGTTGAGAACATGGAATAGACCTTGTATATGAATGAACCAAATTGTGTGATATGACCATGAATATGGATGAATTGGAGTGAATTGAGAAGTGGGGATAATGTAGTTGAATAAAGGCTATTGTGATGATATTGTGAATATTATTATTGATGTTTGGTAGTTGATATATGAAATGGAGGAAGTCGTATAAATAAAGGAGATGCTGCCCAATTTTTCCTAGCTTTAGTCATGAATGCTAAGCTATCAATTCTCTAATGTTAGTATACACTCTAATGAAGGTAGAAACGTGAGCACTGAAGAAGCACGTGCAAGTGATAGAATAGTGGAACGGAAAGGTATGTAAGGCTAACCCTTCTTTCATAAGGCATGGTTCTTTGGCCAAATATTTATCCTTCTATGAGCCTACGATATTCTCTAATGATCCTATCTCTTAAAGCTATTAAGCTTATGATTCTAGATATGATACGATTGTACTAAGTTCCTTATACAACGAGAAATCCCTTTAAGGATAGATGTAATGAATGACGATAGTAAAAAGGCTAAAGATGCTTATGAGCTTATATGTATTATGTGCCCATGTGTAGCTATTATGAAACCCCAAGCTTATATGGCCAGGTAGAATATAGTAGATATGTATATATGTAATGCGCGCGCACACATTGCGTTTGGGTATGGATAATGTCACGACCCACCCCGTAGGCCGCGACTAGTGCCCCGAACCGGCACCCGTACACACCCATTAATCAGAAATAGCATACGAATAACTTATACAGTATACAAATAACATATACGTACAGAAAAGTGAAACGTCGCGCCAAAGTTGTCACAAATGTATTTACAGATCATAATCACATCTTTCAACAGATGATATCACATATAAGCCGGTAAGGCTATCATAGTATAGGGGGACGTCCAAATCACAAATCACACAGACACAACTGAACAGTGATCACCCGCAACCCACACATATATGTCTACAGACCTCTAAGAATAATGACAGAATCATATGACGGGACAGGGCCCCGCCGTACCCGTGAACAAATATATACATATATATAATAACAAAAGCTGGGTCAAAGTATAGGCTCCGAACAAGGAGCGCTCCAAGTCACCGAACAGGAATCCTAAGTCATGGATCATCCAAATAAGTATCCGTACTGCGCATGTACGAAACGCGCGGCCCCGAAGAAAGGGGTCGACGAATATGTACTGAGTATGCAAAGCATGAAATATAGTAAACCGGATCATAATCAAAACCAGGAGTACAGAAAGTAAAGGCAATATTCAAAATATCAAAATGCTTACTCATAAAAATACAAATCATGCATAGGGCTCTTAGAACTGTGGTCGCCCGCCCGTCGTTGGCGCCACAACACAAAGATCACACCGTAAGGTTCATATCTCCGTACCCGACATATCCCCATAACACATCATAGCCTACCGTAACGCCATAACACAAGATAACACCAATATAAACGGAACCGGTCCCTCTAGCGAGAGCTCGGTGAACCGTAACACAAACATCACACCGGAAAATAACATAGTGCGCACGATACATAACCGGCCCGGGACTCGGTGAAGGATGTAACAACCATATGCACGAGCAGAGTCGTGAGCAACCATATGCAGTTTAAAATACTTTCAAAGACTCAATAGAACATTTAATATGAATCATCATTTAAAAATTAAGACGATAGTCAAATCAAGTTTCTTCCGAATGTCGTTCGAGGGTATGTCAAATAGGACTTTAGGACTCATAGATACGTATCAAACCATATGAAATAACTTACGAGAATTAGGGGCATAATCGTCATTACAAACTTAATAGAGAAGTAAGTGATCGATACTCGAGGGTTAAGACGATAGTCACACTAAATCCTTTCAAAAGTCATTAATACTACACAGGGGAAAGTCTCGGGGCCCACGGACGAGTATCCAACCAATCCGAGTCCATTTATGAAAGTTGGAGACCTTATTCATTATGGAATCTCCCACGAACGTTTCGAAACGATCCGAGCTCGTCTATGAAAGTTACGGTTGTTCGTAGTTATAGAATCCTTTAAAAACAATATTCTTTATGCAAAAATTGAAATCCAATTGTACAAAAGACTTAAGAACCATAATGTGACCATATTAAGGATGCTAACATTAAGAAGTAAATAAGAATCGTATACGTGCTCGGATCTTAAGAATGAAATTCCCCCGAGACTCGTACTTACGCTAGGACATGCCAAAAGAAAGAAAAGTTAGGCTTTACATACCTTGTCCGCTTCCTAAGCTAATCCGAATTTAAGTCTCGGCTTCCCAAATCTACAACAACATCATTAGATACCAAACATTAGCCATAGGCACTCCGAATTCGATTCTAGGCTAACACTTTATCTACGAAATTTGGCAGCATTTCCCCCTAAATTCAACAACCCCGAGAATTCAACTCGGCCAAATCTTCAACAACAATACCAATAACCACACTAACAACATCAACAATCAATTCAAAATGCATTTTAACGTCAATAACTCTTTTCTACATAATTCGACAACATTCCACAAACCCAAAACCTTCCAATTGCCATAGGGATAACAACAACACATTTCTTTCTTCCAAATTCATAAACTACACCAACAATCTACACATTAACAACATTAACCTCAATAATACAAGAAATTATGATAAAATCACATTACCTTCTCCAACAACCTACAAACGATTACAACTTCAATTTGAATCATTAAACCATCATTCTCATCATAGAATCCATACAACAACAACCAAAAATACTAAATAAAATTTAGTTCATTCATTGTCACAAAACATCCCATACTCACGGTTCAACATCAACATACAAAGTTTCATGAATTTCATCTATTTCTACACACTATTCCCTCCGTTCTAATCCATTAAACTCTGAATAAACTTGTTAACAATGAAAAGGAACCTTAATCTTACCTCAAGTGTGATGCCACCACGTCCACGCTCTTCTTCTTGGTTGATTTTTAGCTCAAATTGAAGGCAACGCGACGTACGACAAGTTTCTCTTCATGGGCTTCGGAATTCGGGGCGCGGATTTTTGTCAAAATTAGTTTTTCTCTCTAGGCTCTCCTCTCTCTTTTTCTCCAGAATTTTCTGGGTGTTTTGGTATGAAATATGAGGAGAAAAGGCTGATATTTCATTTAAAAAGGTGTGGGTAATGGGCCTGACCCGGTTGGCCTCGGGTTGGGCCTGGCCCACTGACCTTCTGCCTTAAAACGTCCATATCTCCTTATCCCGATGTCGCCTGTGAACCCACGACCTATGGTTGGAAAGATATTTCAATTATATACAACTTTCATCCTGGGAGTTTTCCCAAATTCCAAACTCATAATGCCGTTTTGGCCCCTCGAAGTCGAATCACCCGAAGACGTTTTCTTAAATCGTCCTTTTGGAGGGCTTACACTCATTTTTAACTTATGGGTCCTTCTTAGGACTTGCTCAACTTCACATGTACTACCCATATATCTCTTCATATGTCCTTTATAAAATCCCGACATGTGGGTCCCACCTTAACACACGGCCACTTTGACCTTTTCATGAAATTTTTATTTCAACTTCTAGCCCCTAATTTCCCTTAATATTTCATACCAATAAAATTCATAAACAACTTATGCATTAAAACAAAATCGAAGGTCAAAAATCTCAACCTCGCATCCCGGAGTAGTCTTGCCCTTAACTTATCGTGGTTAGCCCGGAATGTCCCAATGCATAAAATTCGGGATATAACAGATAACCCTTAGCCTTGGTAGGGCCAGGTATGACACTGAGCCTTGGTAGGGCTAGGTATGTGAAACACCGAACCTTCGTGGTCGGGTATGCTATATAAATGCTATGTATATGACATCAATATGAGTACGAATATGCTAGGTATATGTAAATGTTATGTAAAGGCTATGTGTATGTAATGTATACGAGATGTAAATGAGATGATTGTGAGTATGAATGGAAATATGAATACGAACACGAAAATGGATACGAAAGGTCTATGAGTACGGATACGTAGACAAATATGGATATGGATGTATGTACACGGATACGCAATAGAAATGGAATGTCCCTATGAAAGGCAAGTAAGTGCTATGACGATGATATTATTATCTCCCATCCTATACTATTTCATACGTTGTTTATTATGCTTTCATATTGATATTGATCATGCTTTACATACTCAGTACATTCTTCGTACTGACGTCCTTTTGTTTGTGGACGCTACGTCATGCCTGCAGGTGGACAGGGAGACAGACTTGATCCATAGCTGTATTTCTCAGGGACTACATAGCGGAGCTCCATTTCATTCGGAGCCACAGCTTTTGGTATAGATTCTTTTGTGTACATATTCATGGGCACGGCAGGGTCCTGTCCCGCCCATATGATATGATGTATTCTTCTTAGAGGCTCGTAGACATGTGTATATGGTTAGATATGTTTGGCCTTGTCGGCCTATATTTTGGGATATTATTTTGTTAGCCTTATCGTCTTATGTACATTTATATGGGCATAGATGTTAATGATGATATAAGTGAATTGTCTCCCAATGAGATTAGAATGATGATGAATGAAAAGCATGATTTAACTATGTGGCTCACCTAGATGTGAAGTGAAAGTATGTGACGTGGTGCCCGGGTGGGCTAGCACCGGGTGCCCATCGCGGCCCTCCGGTTGGGTCGTGAAAAAAGTGAGCCACTACACATTATGAAAGTCAAAATAGCCTTTAATAAGCCTAGAAAACACAAAAAGGGACGCTTCCTTCGTTCACATTAGACCAGCACCTCATGTTCACACTAGACCTTCTAGAAGTCCTAATTTGGGCTACTAGACTTGCTCTTTCTGTGGGGGAGATCTTGGGCTTCAATCCACATCCTCTAGGGCTTCAATTTTGGTCTCCTCGGCTTGAACACTTGAGTCGTCATCATGATAATTTGGATTGCATCATCCTCCCTTTCTTGGAAGAATTTCGTCCTCGAAATTACAACATTAATATCAACCTCGACCGCAGCATCAACCTCAACCACATCATTATAGCACAGTTGGATCATTATCATGGCTATATCAACTCCATCATTGATGCAGTCTAAACTGATCGAGACATGTCCCAGCCGTCCCGGCCATTCACTAGGAGTTAGGCTATGGTCCTTCATGGTGTTCACCTAGCTTTGGATAAGGAGTTTGCGTTTCAGGAGCTGTGGACACTTCCTAGCCCGGGGAAGCAGCCTATGGACTTATTTGTGCTAGCCCATGGACCCACTTTGGAGTCCCATGCGTGTGGCTAATAATTTGGAGCCCTGTGAGGCCATATTTTAAAAGCCGACTTGTGGTTATTATTTAAAGACTAGGTGTATACTTTACCTATATAAGCTACACTTAGAACTATTTCTCATTTTTCAACCTATCTTGAAATATATGAATATTGAACTTTTCTCTCTAGTTGAGACTTGTTGTGATTTGGCGGACTCCAAATTGTACAACCTTATTTTGATCATTCAATTTGCAAGAGGTTGTTATTCTCTTGAGGATTGTTGCATAAGATAGGTGCCTTTGATCCTTTTGGAAGGTAACTAGGACTAGTTCTTCTAGTTATTGTCCAATTGTTTATCAATTGTGTCTTCTTTCTATCTTGTCTTTATTTTCTTGCATCAGTTCGTCAAAATTATTTTTGGAAAATATGGTATATGGGTCGTATAAGTGAGATATGATCCGTATTTTGAGATATGGGCCGTACGTAAGGATTTTAAAAAAAATTCCAGAGAAGGCAGTTTTGGAGGTGGTGGGTACACCTCGTAAATTTTCGTGTCGATGGCGTCATAAGCAAACTAACGTAAGTTCCGAGAGGCTATGATACCCCTATAAAGTTAAGGAAGACTTTTAACAAGTATTTAAAGGTTCTGGGATCAAGCGAATCGAAGAAATTAAGTTTGTCGAAACATTGGAAAAAAATGGCAGAATTCTGGACAGGATTTTTGGTCCAACTTGAGGGACGTATATCTCCTAGAATATGAGGAATTGTGGAATGCATAATGTATGCAAATTGAAGTTCAGGATGTTATCTTTCTAATGCAATTTACAGATCACAAATTCGAGAAATACAGTGAAAGTTACGGTCTGTATATGATTTTATATTTGAATTACGGACCGTAATTTGAATTACGACCAGTAATTTGTGGCCCTAAAAATGGAGGTGGTGGATTTCCAAAATTATATAATTTTGATCCCCTCTTCATTTTAATAACTTTTAGCATAACCCCAAGTCTTAGAAAGCCCTAGAAACCTCTCAAAACATATTCCAACATATTTCCAAGCCTAAATCAAAGATCAAAGTGAAGATTAAAGTGGTTAGGGATTTCCAAGTGAGGTCTATACTGGTCTCCTCTTCTTGAAGATGCTTGGGTGAGTATTTTTAAGGTGGAGTAACCTTGGAATTGAAGTGTCCTTGAATTTTGAGGTAAGATTTCATCTTAGTTCCATGCTTATGAGTTTATGTGGTAAATATGTTATGATTTGAGGAGAAGAAATTGGAGGAAAAGTTCAAATATGAATTTGATGATATTTTGAGTTGTAAATTAACTTGAGCTATAATTATTAGTATGTTATGAGTATAATCTTGTTATGCGGGATAATAATGAAGATGAGGAAGTGTTGTATACAAGCAAATCGTATAAGGGATTGTGTTAAAGTTGTTATGGATTGATTATGAAGAAAAGTTTTGGATTGATTTTAGTCCAATTTGAATATAAATCCCTTGGCTATGGTATTGTAGATGTTTTTATTGTTGTTTGGGAGTTTTTTTTTTTTTTTTTGAATCTGGTGGAAGTAAGTGATATAGGGGAGATGCTGCCCAAATTTCGTTAGCTCACCTAATAGTCTAGTTTGATCTTATGAGCGTTTCAACGAGTTAAACTTAATGTGAATTATCTTGAATGTAGATTTGCAAACTCAGGAGGATAGGTGAGGAGTAGTAAGGAGATGACAAGTTATGTTAAGGCTGTCCCTTTCTTTCTTATGGCATAATCCTATCAATACAAACCCATACCAATGATATCTATAATGTCCTTGTTTCTAGATATGCTAGAAACTCATGGTTCTTGCTCTTGTTATGTTATTGTTGATAATTGTCTTATGATTATCTTTCTCATATGATTATTGATTTTATTCATTGATGTTGATCTCATCTTATGATTTTATTCTTTCAAGTTGAGATATGTTCATAATGATAGTTCCATAATGATAATCGGAGGTTTACCGACCTTACGTCACTCCGATAAAGTTATAGATTTTATTTGGGCTCTCATGCATGCTTTATATATATGTATGTATTTTCTCATACCGCGCAGTGCTATAGTCGGCCGGGCAGGCATGTAGATGTGCACGCCACTGCAGTGGGCAAGTTGTGATGTTACCCCGAACGCGGGATGATGATATGATGCTAACACCGAGCCTAAATGGCCAGGCAGGATACTATATATATGTATGTATAAAAGTGTTTTTTTTTTAAAGTTAAGCACTCATGACATCCGCCTTAAGAGGGATTTAGAGGTACATATTGATCTCTTTATCTTATGTAGTTTTCATACTTTCATTATTTTGTTATTCATGACTTACATACTCGGTACATTATTCGTACTGACGTCCTTTTGCTTGTGGACGCTGCGTTCATGCCCGCAGGTAGATAGAGAGACGGTTCAGACTCATAGACTGTCTTCTTAGCGGTTGTACTGGAGCGCTCCACTTGTTCCGGAGCTGCAGTCCAGTTGGTATAATCCATCTTGTGTACAAATGGGTACGACGGGGTCTTGTCTC
Source organism: Lycium ferocissimum (assembly GCF_029784015.1). NCBI lineage: Eukaryota > Viridiplantae > Streptophyta > Magnoliopsida > Solanales > Solanaceae > Lycium > Lycium ferocissimum. Next base: position 66,334 of record NW_026726221.1, read on the forward strand.
GTCCTTTTATGTTACGTACTCCTGTAGAGGCTCGTAGATAGATGCGTATAGTTAGTTACTTTGTGACCATCTCGGTCCTTATTTTGTTGTAGCATTATTCAGATAGCCTTAATGGTTGTATACTTGGGCATAGTTTGACAATGTAAATATATATCCTTTGGGCTTGTGTCCTTACAGATTATGGCATTGATGAGCTAGCTTATGGCCCACCTAGATATAATTATGAGATGCATGTATGTCAGGTGGTGTTCGGTAGGTTAGCTCTGGGTACCCGTTATGGCCCTCCGATTGGGTCGTGACAAAAGTGGTATCAGAGCAATTCATCCTAGGGTTTGTCTACAATCCTTGCCCAATAGAGTCTCGTTTATGGGTGTGAGGAGCGCCACACTTATAAACAGGAAGCTGCAGGGCATTTAGGATAGTTACCCTTCTTTGTATTCTAGATCGTGCTATAGAGCTGAGTCATAGGGTGTAAATCTTCAACCCTGACCTTTGTTTTTTTAAAGTTTAATGACGACACCTTCAGAAAAGATTATGGGTGATTTAAGGGTTGCAATGATGACAGGGGAAGGATTAAGTTACACTTTAGAGGAGGACCCAAGTAAGGATGTATCCTCCATTGAGATAGACCCATCTGAGATCATGTCTTATATGGAAACAGATCCGTCAGAGGTTCAGGATGAATCAGTGCTATAGGTATCATCGACTTTGACAAGTTTAAAGGATCCATGAAAGCTTCGATGTTGCCAGTTTCACCTTTGGCCATAGCTGGGTAAGGAAGGGAAAGGCCAATGCTGGAAGTTAAATCACAAGCTTCGGATTATGGTAGACCAGCGGAGAGTGCAGGGCCCTCTGAGGAACCGAGGAGTTTACAACCTAGGATCCTATTAACCAAGACTTGATAGCATCTTCGGGGCAAGGCTCAAATGAAGGTGGTAGTCAGACCGGACAGATTAGTATAGTTGGTACATTTGTAGAAGTTCCGGGTGGTGGTGAACGACCGATAGAGAGACAACAGGAAGAAGAATTTTTCTAGCCCATGTTAGAGCGATTCGTTCCAGATCAGGGTTCTAGAGTAGGGCAATAGGAAGTCCCACATTCGTCGGAATTTCAAGACCAGAGCAACCAAAAATGAAAGGTATATTTGTCGCTTTGATAAAGTGTTAAAATTAAGCAAGTATGATTTTGAAATGTTTGATGTTATGTAACAATGGTAAGTCATAATGACCTAATGATTATCTTAAAGAAAGGAAAAAGAGTAATATTAAATAGGAACCTTGAGTGGAATTTATGGTCATACGACAGGTTAAGAGTACGACTGGTAACATGGCAATGGTATGATTAAACAGGAGAGGTATGTATATGACGTAGTTGATGAAGAAATTATACCTACTGTATTACGATTAATGGGTGTCAAGAGGAATTCGTAAGATATGAATGACTTGTAAGTAAGAAGAGATAGTACAGTATGAGGGGATGAGTGATGACGCTAGGCACAATTAGTGTTTTATTAATGTTTAAGCACCCTTGAGGGAGGTATCGATATATTATATGCAATTCTGTTAAGATAACTTTTGGAGCATTACTGAAGAGACTTGAAAAGGAGAGAAGTTCTGATGGAAATTTTCAGTTGGACAATAGCGAACGACTGTGTTTATATTGTGAGTGGTTAGCAACCGTAGAAGTGTTTTATTATTGAGACATCGATATGATCAGATGGGAGTTTTAACTTTCCCTCAAGGTAAGACGTGGAAACGATACGTAGGTATTTAAATATAACCCTTGCCTGTATATATGCAAATGATTTACGAGCAGAAAGAGGTAAAACATGAATTACGGAAAAAGGGAAAAGAGTATCAGTTATAAGGATGATGAAGCTTAATGTCTAAAAGGGATAGGATACGGAATGCAAGATTCGCCAAGGATAGTTATTGTTGTGAATGTTAAGAAGGGATATGATTGGTTAGAAGAGGAAAAAAAGAACGATGAATATTACTCAATAAGTTAGATATTGACGAGGGCCTTCTTATCGTATAGAATATATTGGCAAGGATGTGATACAGAGGTACGAGTATCATTATATGTCACACCCTAATTTCCGTTAGGGCGTGATGGGCACCCGACCCTTATTCAGGGCCGAGCGAACCCACTGACTCACATAATACTCACAATCAGGCTAACTTTCAAATCATGACACAAATATATAACGAAAGTTTTTCGAAGAATAATATGCTTTTTATCTTTTTCGAGTCAAAGAAAATCTGTAACATACAGGATGATACTATTATGATATGGTCCCGCTTGGAAATGTTGTATGAATTGCTTAGGATGTCTTGAAATGTTGTTGGTATGGGTTCGGGTTAGTATGTGAATATATAAGCGTCGATTTTGGCTTGAAGGTAAGTCGTCGAATTGAAATTATGAAAGTTGATAAATGATGGAAAAGAAAGCTATTGTTGTTGTATTGCTTTCCGGATTGGTTGTTGATGTTGCTAGGTTGGTTGTTGTTGTTGTTGTTGATTGATATGGCCGAGTTAAATTCTCGGAGTAGCCTATTTACAGGGGAAATGCTGCCCAAATTTCTGTAGAATTAGGGCGAATTTGGAATTTAAGGCCTAAAAGTCATTAGCTAATGTTTGGCATTTTATGGCTTGTTTATAGATCGTGGGCAGCCCGAATCATAGGTTGGATTTAGCTTGAGTTTGGATCATTTTGGAGAGCGTTTGAGGTATGTAAAGTAACCTTTCTTTTTTGGCATGCCTTAGTTAAAGTAGGCTATGATACGAGCCTCTAGGAAATTCTATTCTCGCAATCCGAGCTTGTCTATGATTCGCATGTGTTTCCTTGGTATTCTTGTGCTCATATGCCATAACATTGATCCTTATATCCATGGAATTCATAATTTGTAAAGATGTCATGAAAGCTGATTTTTGGTTTTAAAGCTTATTCTTTAGCAATTCCAAAAGTTCAAACGCTCATAACTTTCTCAGAAAAGCTCGAATTGCTTTGAAATTTTCGTAGGAGTTTGTATGATGTAGGATGAGTATGTTTTTTCCATAGGCGGGCCCAAATGCTCGGGTCTACACCCGTCGGTGGGTCCCGCGATGCCCTTTTATGTAATTTAGACAATTTTTGAAAGAAAATGTTGTAATGATTATTCGATTTCAAATATGACTATTTTACTTATCTTTTGATATGTTTTGCGAGATTTCGAAAGAGAACTTTTGACCATCGCTTCCGATTACTATAAAATAGTTATTTTAACTACTTTATTGAGTTTGATAATACGATTTGACACATAAGGACGATTTCGAAGGTTGTAGCTTTGGTGTACTAATTCCGATAAATCAAACTTGTTTACGCACTTTCCGATGTTAGTAAATATATTTGGTCATCGATTTTTTGAAAGGTAGCTTAATTATTTATTTGCTCATATGCATGTGATTTTGATACGGGATTATGATTTTAAGTTTGGCTTGATATGCTTTCGAGTGACATTCGGAGAAAATTTGAATTGACTATTTCCTTGGGTTGAAAATAACAAAGAGACGCTTTGGTTATTCTATTGGGTTTGAAATAATGATTTGTATCTTAGTTATATGATATTGCCGCCGGGTATTTGGCCGCGGTATGTTATGTTATGTTATGTATGTTATGTTACGTGATATAGCCGCTGGGTATTTGGCCGGTATGTTCGTGTGATATTGCCACGGGTATTTGGCCGCGGTATATTATAACGATATTACGTCACTGGTATTTGGCCGCGGTATGTTATGTGATGTGATAGTGCCGCCGGATTTTGACCGCGGTATGTGGTGTGACACCCAGTCCTATGCATAATTCATTTTCTTGAGAAAAATATTATTAATAAGTAAACGTTTTGGTATTTTAGATATGTACTTACTTTCTGTATTTCCGCTTCGATTATGACTCAGATTTGATATATTGTATATTTCTACTTTGCATACTCAATACATATTCCGTACTGACCCCTTTCGTCGGGGGGCCGCGTTTCATGCCCGCGGTACGATTTTGGTGATCCGCCCGCCTAGGATTTTCATCGGGCCGGTATTGGAGTGCTTCTTATTCGAGCCTACCTTTGGTACATATTCGTCCGTGTGTATATATTTATTTGCTCGGGGTACGGCGGGGCCCCGTCCCGTCATATGATTCCGTCTGTCTGTTTAGAGGTCCGTGGACATGTTTGTGGGTTGTGCCTACTTTCGTACGGTTGTGTTTGTATATGTTGTGTTTGGCGATCCCGTTTATGCCGCGGCGGCCGGTCCGTATATGTGTATATATGTTGTGTTGTTGGCCCTGTGTGGCCTTTGTTGGTATTTTTACGTGCGCAGGGTTATTTTGGATAGTCCGTAAAACAAAGGAAACTCTGCCGAAATTTTTCTGGAAATTATCTAAATTTGAGACATAGCCTTGTCGGCTTCTGTTGGATACTTGGATGCGTTTGATATACCTTGTGATAGCGTTTGATAGGTGTGTTTGGGTGCCCAGATCGGGCACTAGTCACGGCCTACGGGGTTGGGTCGTGACAGAAGTGGTATCATAGCGCTGTCCCCGGAGTGTCCACGGATCGTGTCTAGTAGAGTCTTGTTTATCGATGTGTTGTGCACCACCTCTCTAAACGAGGAAGCTACGGGACATTTAGGATGTTGTCTTTTTCTTCGATCTTAGATCGTGCGATAGATAATGTGTTATATACAAACGAGGATGACTCCCTCTACCGATGAATGTTATGTTTTCGGCGATGCCTCCGAGGGAAGGCCCGGTTGCCCGAAGGGCAAGTATACGGCAAACGAGGTGAGACTAGCGAGCCCGGCGACTAATGGGCTCGTGCTCGGATAGAGCCGGATATTGTGCCTCCGACTGGCTAGAACACTCCGCCGCGCCGCCGTACGGAGGGATTTGGAGCATCCAGCAATAATAACGGGCGGCGCTCCACGCCCGGCTCGCGGAAGCATCGTGAGGCCACCTCGGCCCCGGCCCAGGGGCGAGATGATGGGACCCTACGAGAATCGATCATCATTCATTACTCGGTTAGTATGCAGAACGGATCCCCAGGCGAGGGCGAGGGGATGATCGTGTGAATCATTAGCGGCAGTCGGGGGCCGTGATTTTCTACGCGTGAGCCGAGTTCTTCGGGTCCAAGCTGGTGGTGTTTGCATCCTCGTAGACTTGTCAGATATCTTGCGGCGGACTGCGATTGATTAGTGCTTATAAGACGGTCGGTTGAGATACTTATCCTACCGGTTGCACGATAATATACTCATCGTAATGCATCTGTATGGTCAAGGACATCTTTATCGGAGGTGATATAAGGGTGCCCCTCGGTTCCATGGGGCGGGGTTCATAAACATACGCGGCTCACCTTGAAGGAATTAGCGTATAAGGTGAGTGTATATAACCGATTTCGATAGATTATAGTTAGCGAGAGGGCGGAGTGTCGGGGATATCGGACTCTAGGGTTTGACTCGGCGGCCGGATATGCGCCCGCTTCATCGTTATAAAAGTGACGGGTGCACCGGTATGACTGATAGGGGCGGAGGGTACCCGAGGCTAACCACGAGCACCGCTCACTCTACTATCCCTCCTGATCGTTACTGATCCTTTCGCAAATCTTATACGCCAATTGTAGGGAATACATATTTTCTATATGGAACATAAATACTTGCATGCATTTGCCCTTCGGCCTTCAAAACATATATGCATATATACATAATAATGCTATCCTGTGAGACCATCCGACCCACACTGCGTGTCTAGGAGCCTCTATTGACCTACTACACATATAGACGGAACAAGGCTCCGTCATACCCAAAATAGATATATATATATACAACAAAAGAATTAGTCATAAGCACCTCCGAACAATGGGGTGCTTTCAATCAACCCCATCGGAACTACGGATGCGGGTCAAGCTCGGCTCCTCGTCTACTGTGGGCATGAACACAGCGTCCAAGAAACGGACGTCAGTACGAATAATGTACTGAGTATGAGAGACATAAACGATGAAGGGAAAACAAGCTAACATAGTGTGAACATCATATGAAATATACGAATAACAATTCTGAAAGAACTAATGCATGCTGTCTTACTCATACTCATCATAATCTCACATATGCATAATATGTAATTGCCCGTCCTTATCGGTACGGTGTGATCATCAATAATATTTGCCCGCGTCCGGTCTTTCCTCGTGCCGCCCACTTAGTGGTGTACGCCCATGCCAATCGGCCATGGTGTATATGGTGCCCGCCTTAGCGGTGATCGCCCGCCAACTAGGCGCGGTGTATATAGGCTGCCCGCCTTAGCGGTGGATCGCCCGGCCAACTAGGCGCGGTGTATATATCATCCTTACAAAATCAATCATTACACATTACTATTAATCATCTCAAGAATGCATCATACTTTTATCGTGGCTTGACATCATATGCTCATTATGGTATACTTATCGTAATACATATATATGAAAACCTTTAGGACATCTATACTTCATCGGGGTGACGCGAGGTCGTGAACTCTCGATTCCTTTATGAACGTTTATAAACATTCCGCCTCACCTCGGTGGGATTAGTATATGAGGTGAGTGTGTGCAATGAATAACATCATATCATGACCATCGGTCTTTGCGTACTCTAACTCATTACCTTGTGTAGCAAATCATGGTCATAAGCTTTTCGGGATTTAAGGAGTCCACGAAGAAGAAGGGAAATCATGCTACAAAATTCATGCCATGGAAAGAAGAGACTAGTCTCACATACCTTGGTCGCTTAGCTAGGTTATCGCTCGCTTGCTCTTCTTCAATATCGCGTCGTTACCTTCATAAGAGAATTCGTATTATACTTAGTAAGCTAATGACAAGAACGCGTCACTAGTTCTAGAAGAGTTGGGCGATGCTTTCGTTGTCTATACTACTTTTCCCGTGTTCTATATCCACTCCCAATGTTCCTAACATTATTCACAATGTCGCAACCAAAAGTCGTCGTTTACGTACATTTATCAAAAACCACCATTTTCTCCAATTCCCCCTTTATTTCTACTTCTAGCTCCTCCTTGCGTTTTCGTGCGTTTCATACTCGTTTCGTGATATAAACATCATTTATAGCATATAATAATCACAACCCTTCAATATTCCTAATTCAAGTCAACTACTATTCACTTGTGTCACTATTCACCCACAATGACCCATTTCTATGTTCCCTTATATTTCAAGTGTCTAAGCTTCCCAATACTTCAAACAATGTAGAATAATCATAAAACTTACCTTGGATGGTGGTTGGAAAATCTTTAAATTGAAATACTTCGCTTAGCCAAAACCCTAGTTCTTCCTTCTTGGGATTTCTTCACTTAGATGACCTTTGTTGTGTTCTTATACTTGGTTTCATGAATTGATGGGGTTGATTCTTTGTTTTTCCTTTGATTCTCTTGAGTTCTTGTGGAGGAATATTTTGGAGAGTTCTAGAAGTCTCTTGAACTGTGTTGGTGGAAAAATGAAGTGAAAAGAAGCCCAATTCCCTTTTTAATAAGTCAAAATCTGGTCTTTAATGAAAACTGTCGGGATGAACAGTGGCCGTAAATTGCAGTTTACGGACCGTATTGTGGTTTACGGTCCGTCCACTGTGGACGTATTTAACCATTTCAAAAAGACAGAAAGTTGAACTGGAGAACATGGCATTTTACGACCGAGGTTTACGGTCCGTAAACTAGTATACGGACCGTCCTCCAAATCGTATTTAACCATTTCACACTTAACAGAAAGCTGGAATTTTGGCAACTGGAGGACGATTGCACTATACGGTCCGTAAATCACTTTACGGGCCGTATAGTGCCATATACGACCACTGGACAGAAAATTTCCTGCAACTTTCTTATTTCCGAAAATTCATCTTTAGCCATTCCCGCCCTAGCGAAACACCATATATTCAAGTCTTCCATAATTCTACCCCTCACACAAGCACGGAGAAATTTCCGAGGTGTAACATTCTTCCCCCCTTTGGAACATTCGTCCTCGAATGTTCGACACTCGGGAATTCTAGGAAAATTTTGCTAGAGTTTCCTTTATAATTGGGACATTACCAACTGTCACAGCAACCCACAATATCATCGCCTCACAGGGCTACAACACCATATCCACACAACTATGGCCACACGCGACCAACAAGCAAAATTTAATGTACATACCTTATATTGTCGGTATTTCGTCTTGTACTTCTTCTGGGGCTGAAACAATTGGGGGTACTTGAATCTCATCTGCTCTTCTACTTCCCAAGTCATCTCTTCCCGATTGTGGTTCCGCCACAAGACTTTGACTGAAACAACCTCTTTATTTCGAAGCCTCTTTACTTGTCTATCTAAGATGGCGATGGGCACTTCTTCATATGCCAGTTTCTCTGTCACCTGAATATCATCAACTGGAACTATTCTTGTAGGGTCTCCAACGCATTTGCGGAGCATCGAAACATGGAACACTGGGTGGACTGATTCAAGCTCCGAAGGTAGATTCAACTTGTAAGCCACCTGACCCATCTTGCCAATTATTTCATAGGGTCCGATGTACCTAGGGCTTAGCTTTCCTTTCTTGCCAAATCTCATCACCCCTTTCATTGGTGATACTTTTAAAAATACCCAGTCACCGACTTGAAATTCCAAGCCTCGTCGGCGATTATGCGTAGGACTTTTGACGGCTTTGAGCGGTCAGCAATCGATCTCGGATCATTGTAACTTTCTCCACCGCTTCTTGAATCAATTCGGGACCTATTAACCGTGCCTCTCCTGTCTCGAACCATCCAATTGGAGATCTACATTTCCTTCCATATAGGGCCTCGTATGGAGCCATCTGAATGCTAGAGTGATAGCTATTATTATATGCAAACTCGATTAGCGGTAGATGATCGTCCCAACTTCCCCCAAAATCCAATACACATGCTCGCAAAGATATCTTCTAAAGTCCGAATGGTGCGCTCGGCTTGTCCATCGGTCGCGGATGAAAGGTCGTGCTCGGCTTCACTTGAGTGCCTAACCCTTCTTGAAAGGACTTCCGAATTTGGCCGTAAATTGGGCTCCTCTGTCCGTGATAATGGATAATGGAATTCCATGGAGTCGCACAATTTCCTTGAGATATAATCGGGCATAATCTTCTGCCGTGTAGGTAGTCTTGACTGGAAGAAAATGGGCTGCTTTTGTCAGTCTGTCCACTATTACCCATATAGAATCATACTTGCTACGAGAACGGGGTAGTCCCACAATGAAATCCATGTTGATCACTTCCCATTTCCAAGTAGGTATTTCTATAGCCTTGTAGTAACCCTCCTGGCTTCTGATGTTCGGCTTTTACCTGCTGGCAATTCGTACACTGAGCTACAAATTCGGCTATATCTCGCTTCATGCCATCCCACCAGTACATTATCCTGAGGTCATAATACATCTTCGTTGCACCGGGATGAATAGAATACCGGAATAATGTGCTTCTTCTAGAATCGGTTGGCGCAAATTTGCCACATCGGCACACATACTTTGCCCCGATATCTAAGGATTCCATCTAGGGAAATTTCAAACGGCGATTTCTCTTTCTCACGCGATGCATCTCTCGTAATGGCACAATTTAGGATGCGCGTGCGACGCTCTCGATTTCCGCATCTAAGGGTGAGGCTGTGGGATTATGAATGCTAACTCCTGTCTTTCTTGAATCATCCATGCGTATCCCAAGGCTGGCTAACTGACGAAGCTCGTAAATCATTTCTTTCCTCTCCGGAGGAGTCTCACTTAAACTGCCCATTGACCGGCGGCTAAGCGCGTCGGCTACCACATTAGCTTTTCCGGGATGATATAGAATATTCACATCATAATCTTTTAATAGTTCTAACCATCGCCTCTGTCGCAGATTCAATTCCTTCTGTTTGAAAATATATTGGAGACTCTTATGATCTGTGTAGATATCGACACGTACACCATACAAGTAATGCCTCCATATCTTCAAGGCATGAATAACCGCTGCTAGTTCAAGGTCGTGAGTTGGATAATTCTTCTCATGTGGTCGCAATCGCCTCGAAGCGTAGGCAATAACCTTACCATGCTGCATCAATACGCATCCCAATTCGACACCCGAAGCGTCACAATACACAACATAACCATCGACCCTTTCCGGAAGCGTTAAAAGGAGGCCGAAGTCAATGCGCCTTTCAACTCTTGGAAACTATGTTCACAAGCCTCGGTCCACCGAAATTTTGCCGACTTACGGGTTAACTTCGTGAGTGGGGGTGAAATAGATGAAAAGCCCTCCACGAACCTCCTGTAGTAGCCTGCCAAACCCAGAAAGCTACGAACTTCCGTGGGCGTCGTAGGTCTTGGCCAAGTCTTCACAGCTTCTATTTTCTGAGTGTCAACTCGAATACCATCACTCGAAATAACATGACCCAGAAATGCTACCGAATTCAACCAGAACTCACACTTCGAAAATTTAGCATACAATTTCCGGGCTCGGAGGACACCAAGGACAATCCTTAGATGATCTGTGTTCGGATTACGTGCGGGAATACACCGAATATCGTCAATAAATACAATCACAAACAAGTCTAAGAAAGGCCTGAATACGTTATTCATCAGGTTCATGAACACAGCAGGAGCATTCGTCAACCCGAACGACATCACTCGGAATTCATAGTGACCATATCTCGTTCTGAAGGCTGTTTTGGGAATATCTTCTTCTCTAATCCTCACTTGATGATAACCCGATCTCAGGTCTATCTTGGAAAACCACTTAGAACCCTGCAATTGATCGAATAAGTCATCGATCCTTGGAAGCGGATACCTGTTCTTCACCGTCACTTTGTTCAACTGCCTATAGTCAATACACATTCGTAGAGAACCATCCTTCTTCCTCACAAACAAGACTGGGGCTCCCCACGGTGATGAACTGGGCCTAATGAACCCTTTTTCAAGCAAGTCCTTCAACTGCGCCTTTAGCTCTTTCAATTCTCTGCCGGAGCCATTCGATAGGGAGGAATAGAGATAGGCTCGGTGTGCGTAATACATCAATAGAGAAATCAATCTCTCTTTTACGGAGGAAGACACAGGTAGTTCATCCGGAAACACATACGGGAATTCGCTCACTACCGGAATCGATTGGAGAGTTGGTACTTCGCCTCGTGTCATGCACCCGAACTAGGTGATAGATATAGCCTTTAGCAATCATCTTTCTCGCCTTGAGGTAGGAAATAAACCTACCCCTTGGGGAAAGCCAGTTACCCTTCCATTCAAGTATGGGCTCTCCCGGAATTGAAATCGGACCACTTTCGCTCGGCAATCGACATTAGCGTAGCACGATGCTAACCAATCCATACCCATGATTACGTCGAAGTCAATCATTTCTAATTCGATCAAATCCGCCTTTGTCTGGCGATCACATATAACCACTACACAACCCCTATACACTTGTCTCGCTATTACGGGATCACCAACCGGAGTGGATACCTCGAAAGGTTTAATTGGCTCGGGTCTCATCCCAATACAATCGGCAATATACGGAGTAATATATGAAAAGGTAGAACCGGATCGATCGAGCATATACGTCACGAGAGGATATAATCAAGGTACACGTAACAACGTACGGGGAGGACTCAAGATCCTGTCGACCCGCTAGTGCATATACACGGGCACGGGCACCTCCCCGAAGTGGATACTCCCCCTCGCCTCTACCTCTACCTCGCCGCAACCGCGAAGTACGTGTCCGGGCGTGCTGAGGACGAACCCGCTACTGAACCTGTAGGCTGAGTCCCACCCCTGCCTCTCGCTGACGGGCAATCTCTCATCATATGACCAACCTGCCCACAGGTATAACAAGCATCCGAACCCAGACGACACTGTCCGGAATGCAACCTGCCACACTGTCTGCATCGCGGTACCGGAGGTCTCTGCTGACTGTAGTCCCCTCTAAACTGAGAATCGGAGGCCCTCGAACTCTGGCCCTGTCCTGTTTGAAAAGAGCGATCAACCCTCCTATCTGGGAATCTAGGAGGCGCACTGGTCGCTGACTGACCCGGGTGCCTAGAATATGTCTGTCTCGATCCCCCTCTATACTCACTACTCGCCCCCATAGATCTGGCCCTCTTGCCCTGTCTTCGGTCAGTATCACGATCACTTCTTTGGGGCGGTTGTCGTTCCTCAAGATTCTGGGCATGGGCACCGTATTCGGGAAATGTCCATCCCGTCTTGCAAAGAGGCCGTCAAACATTCTTTATATATATGTGGCCCTAGTCCACTCACAAATCGATAAACCCGGTCTCCCATGTCGGCCACTAAGGCTGAAGCATACCTAGCCAACGAATTGAACCTCATACTATACTCTCGGGCGCTCATGCTCCCTTGCTTTAGGTTCAGGAATCTGTCCGCTCTAGCTCGGCGAACTTCGGGTGGTAGATAGTGACGAATAAAGGCATCCTCAAACTCTTGCCACACGGGAGGAGATGCATTCTCGCCTCTCGTTGCTATCCAATTCTTGTACCACAACACCGCCACATCGCGGAGCCTATAAGAAGCCAACTCCACGGACTCGGTCTCAGAAGCATGAATAATCTGTAAAGTCCTGGACATTTCATCAACGAAATTTTGCGGATCTTCCTCCGGCTTTGACCCGAAGAATTCCGGGGGATTTAGGGCCATAAAATCACGGGCTCTCGCACTAGATGAACGATCACTCGACCCCGCATTTTGCCGCTGTGCCTGAGTGGCGACCAACTGGGTCAATAACTGTATAGCCTCGGTCACTTGTTGACCCGAAGCAACCGGTGGAGGATTTGGAGCCGAGGCTCCTCCTTGTCCCTGCGCATCGGGAGAGGCCTCATTTTGGGATTCACCTTCCTCCACATTCATCGGAGGCTCTCGTTCGCTTGCCTTTTAGTCGTAGTCTTGCCCTTCGGGCGACCTTAGCTTTTCCTTTTGGCGGCATCTCGAAATCACAACACACTATTAGGGAGGATACAATTCTTACGCATGGCTCTATCGCACGATTTCATAAGAAGAAAGACGGTCATTTTCCTAAATGCCCTGTAGCCCCTTGTTTATTAGCGTGGCGCGCAACACACCATAAACAAGACTCTACTAGACACGGCTCCTAGACACTTCCTAGGGCGAACTGCTCTGATACCACTTTGTCACGACCCAGCTAGGGGCCGCGACGGGTACCCGAGGCTAACCACGAGCACCGCTCACTCTACTATCCCTCCTGATCGTTACTGATCCTTTCGCAAATCTTATACGCCAATTGTAGGGAATACATATTTTCTATATGGAACATAAATACTTGCATGCATTTGCACTTCGGCCTTCAAAAACATATATGCATATATACATAATAATGCTATCCTGTGAGACCATCTGACCCACACTGCGTGTCTAGGAGCCTCTATTGACCTACTGTACATATAGACGGAACAAGGCTCCGTCATACCCAAAATATATATATATATATATACAACAAAAGAATTAGTCATAAGCACCTCCGGACAATGGGGTGCTTTCAATCAGCTTGTCGGAACTACGGATGCGGGTCAAGCTCGGCTCCCGTCTACACCGGGCATGAACACGGCGTCCAAGAAACGGACGTCGGTGCGAATAATGTACCGAGTATGAGAGACATAAACGATGAGGGAAAGCGGTGCTAACATAGTGTGAACATCATATGAAATATCGAATAACAATTTTGAAAGAACTAATGCATGCTGTCTTACTCATACTCATCATAATCTCACATATGCATAATATGTAACTGCCCGTCCTTATCGGTACGGTGTGATCATCAATAACATTTGCCCGCGTCCGGGTCTTTCCTCATGCCGCCCACTTAGTGGTGTACCGCCCATGCCAACTGGCCATGGTGTATATAGCTGCCCGCCTTAGCGGTGACTGCCCGACCAACTAGGCGCGGTGTATATAGCTGCCCGCCTTAGCGGTGACTGCCCGGCCAACTAGGCGCGGTGTATATATCATCCTTACAAAATCAATCATTACACATTACTATTAATCATCTCAAGAATGCATCATACTTTTATCGTGGCTTGACATCATATGCTCATTATGGTATACTTATCGTAATACATATATATGAAAACCTTTAGGACATCTATACTTCATCGGGGTGACGCGAGGTCGTGAACTCTCGATTCCTTTATGAACGTTTATAAGCATTCTGCCTCACCTCGGTGGGATTAGTATATGAGGTGAGTGTGTGCAATGAATAACATCATATCATGACCATCTGGTCTTTGCGTACTCTAACTCATTACCTTGTGTAGCAAATCATGGTCATAAGCTTTTCGGGATTTAAGGAGTCCACGAAGAAGAAGGGAAATCATGCTACAAAATTCATGCCATGGAAAGAAGAGACTAGTCTCACATACCTTGGTCGCTTAGCTAGGTTATCGCTCGCTTGCTCTTCTTCAATATCGCGTCGTTACCTTCATAAGAGAATTCGTATTATACTTAGTAAGCTAATGACAAGAACGCGTCACTAGTTCTAGAAGAGTTGGGCAGTGCTTTTGTTGTCTATACTACTTTTCCCGTGTTCTATATCCACTCCCAATGCTCCTAACATTATTCACAATGTCGCAACCAAAAGTCGTCGTTTACGTACATTTATCAAAAACCACCATTTTCTCCAATTCCCCCTTTTATTTCTACTTCTAGCTCCTCCTTGCGTTTTCGTGCGTTTCATACTCGTTTCGTGATATAAACATCATTTATAGCATATTATAATCACAACCCTTCAATATTCCTAATTCAAGTCAACTACTATTCACTTGTGTCACTATTCACCCACAATGACCCATTTCTATGTTCCCTTATATTTCAAGTGTCTAAGCTTCCCAATACTTCAAACAATGTAGAATAATCATAAAACTTACCTTGGATGGTGGTTGGAAAATCTTTAAATTGAAATACTTCGCTTAGCCAAAACCCTAGTTCTTCCTTCTTGGGATTTCTTCACTTAGATGACCTTTGTTGTGTTCTTATACTTGGTTTCATGAATTGATGGGGTTGATTCTTTGTTTTTCCTTTGATTCTCTTGAGTTCTTGTGGAGGAATATTTTGGAGAGTTCTAGAAGTCTCTTGAACTGTGTTGGTGGAAAAATGAAGTGAAAAGAAGCCCAATTCCCTTTTTAATAAGTCAAAATCTGGTCTTTAATGAAAACTGTCGGGATGAACAGTGGCCGTAAATTGCGCTTTACGGACCGTATTGTGGTTTACGGTCCGTCCACTGTGGACGTATTTAACCATTTCAAAAAAAGACAGAAAGTTGAACTGGAGAACATGGCATTTTACGACCGAGGTTTACGGTCCGTAAACTAGTATACGGACCGTCCTCCAAATCGTATTTAACCATTTCACACTTAACAGAAAGCTGGAATTTTGGCAACTGGAGGACGATTGCACTATACGGTCCGTAAATCACTTTACGGGCCGTATAGTGCCATATACGACCCTTTGGACAGAAAATTTCCTGCAACTTTCTTATTTCCAGAAATTCATCTTTAGCCATTCCCGCCCTAGCGAAACACCATATATTCAAGTCTTCCATAATTCTACCCCTCACACAAGCACGGAGAAATTTTCGAGGTGTAACAGTTATCGTGCCATGGGTGCTTGCTTTACCTGTGGCCAGCAGGGCCACTATATGAGAGATTGTCCACTCAGGGGCGGTGCGGGGAGCGAGCTCGGCCCTATCGGGTCGCCTTGCCGGTTCGTCTTCCCCTTCGTATCTATGCGTCCGACGATGGGGCGGGGCACGCCGACTCCGGCCCGAGGCCGTGGCAGGGCCGTGGCGGAGCCCCCAGGCTCGGCGGTCCATCGAACCGCCTATATGCGTTGACCCGTGGACAGGATCAGGAGGCGCCACCAGATACGGGTGTAATTTGGACTCTTTAATTGGTTATGTTGATTGATGTATGAACTGTTTGTGATTGTTGCAAAAGAAACTCCCCCAAAATTATTTGTATGACCCGTAAGGTTAATTTAACATTCGAGGACGAATGTTCTAAAGGGGGGGAGGATGTTAGAACCCGTATTTTTGTACATTGGAATAATTGGGATTAATTATGATAAGTTAAGGACAAAACTATTCCGGGATACAAAGTCGGGATTTTTGACCTTCGATTTTATTTTGAGATATAAGTTGTGCATGAATTTATTGGTATGAAACAATTAGGAAAATTTGGGACCAAAAGTGAAAAAATTGGATGTGGAAAATCATCCACTTTTCCATGTTGACCATGTGAGTGGATTGTGGTGCCCACACCAATTTTGTGTCATCTTTTAAGTGATCCAACTCATTAATGTAGGCCAATATTTTTGTACTACTCAAGGGGGATTAAAAGATGACTTGCTAGTCATCTTTAGTTCATTCTTCACTTGCAAAAAAAAAAAAAAAAAGAGAAAGTGAAACCCCCCCCCCCCCATCGGAGGCTCTCGCCTGGGAGAAAATTCAACCCCCATTTCTTGTCCTTCAAAAATTATTTTATTGATGTAAACCCATTATTTTGAGGTCCCTAAGTAGCGTGAAAGCATCGTTGGAGCGATCAATCCATTATTTTTCATCTTGGGAAACCCTAGGCTATTGTGAAGTTGAAGAAGAAAAGGTAAGATTTGATCTTGTTTTTGTGTTATGAAGGTTATATTCATGTTGTAGTATGTTAATATGGTTGAAAATCATGAAATAAAGTATGTTGGAGTTGAGGTTATATATATGAGGGTTGGGCGTGTGATGGGTGTGTGTGTTGTGTGATATTGAAACTATGAATTAATGTCTAGTTAGTATATTATGACCATTGTAAGGTGAAGGAACGATTGAGAATCATCCATGTGTGTATGTTGGTGTGCTAGCCGAAAATGGGTCACCTTATGTGCCAAGAATTGAATTAGTATCGCTTATTGTTTTAGTCGTCGTCGCTATGAATTCTATGTTGGAAATGAATGTTTAATGGTTCAAATTGATATTGTGATGTTGCGGACTGTTTTTGGAGGTTATTGTATGCTTAATGTAATTGGTATATTGATGAGATAGCATTGTTAGAATGTAAATTGTGGATACAAATCATGGTTTGGAAAGGAGGAGCATGAAAAAAAGGGGTGTCTCGGTTAGGGGAAATTGTTTTTGTAACTTGGGAAAATTTATGGATTGTTGGAAAAGTTGTATGAATTGCTTAGGATGTCTTGAAATGTTGTTGGTATGGGTTCGGGTTAGTATGTGAATATATAAGCGTCGATTTTGGCTTGAAGGTAAATCGTCGAATTGAAATTATGAAAGTTGATAAATGATGGAAAAGAAAGCTATTGTTGTTGTATTGCTTTCCGGATTGGTTGTTGATGTTGCTAGGTTGGTTGTTGTTGTTGTTGTTGATTGATATGGCCGAGTTAAATTCTCGGAGTAGCCTATTTACGGAAATGCGCCCAAATTTACTGTAGAATTAGGGCGAATTTGGAATTTAAGGCCTAAAAGTCATTAGCTAATGTTTGGCATTTTATGGCTTGTTTATAGATCGGGCAGCCCGAATCATAGGTGGGATTTAGCTTGAGTTTGGATCATTTTGGAGAGCGTTTGAGGTATGTAAAGTAACCTTTCTTTTTGGCATGCCTTAGTTAAAGTAGGCTATGATACGAGCCTCTAGGAAACTCTATTCTCGCAATCCGAGCTTGTCTATGATTCGCATGTGTTTCCTTGGTATTCTTGTGCTCATATGCCATAACATTGATCCTTATATCCTTGGAATTCATAATTTGTAAAGATGTCATGAAAGCTGATTTTTGGTTTTAAAGCTTATTCTTTAGCAATTCCAAAAGTTCAAACGCTCATAACTTTCTCAGAAAAGCTCGAATTGCTTTGAAATTTTCGTAGGAGTTTGTATGATGTAGGATGAGTATGTTTTCTATAGGCGGGCCCAGCTCGGGTCTACACCCGTCCGTGGGTCCCGCGATGCCCTTTATGTAATTTAGACAATTTTTGAAAGAAAATGTTGTAATGATTATTCCGATTTCAAATATGACTATTTTACTTATCTTTTGGTATGTTTGCGAGATTTCGAAAGAGAACTTTTGACCATCGCTCCGATTACTATAAAATAGTTATTTTAACTACTTTATTGAGTTTGATAATACGCTTTGACACATAAGGACGATTTCAGAAGGTTGTAGCTTTGGTGTACTAATTCCGATAAATCTGAAACTTGTTTCTGCACTTTCCGATGTTAGTAAATATATTTGGTCATCGGATTTTTGAAAGGTAGCTTAATTATTTATTTGCTCATATGCATGTGATTTTGATACGGGATTATGATTTCTGAAGTTTGGCTTGATATGCTTTCGAGTGACATTCGGAGAAAATTTGAATTGACTATTTTCTTGGGTTGGAAATAATAGTACACTTTGGTTATTCTATTGGGTTTGAAATAATGATTTGTATGCCGTTATATGATATTGCCGCTGGTTATTTGGCCGCGGTATGTTATGTTATGTTATGTATGTTATGTTACGTGATATAGCCGCTGGGTATTTGGCCGCGATATGTTCTGTGATATTGCCGCTGGGTATTTGGCCGCGGTATATTCTGCGATATTGCCGCTGGGTATTTGGCCGCGGTATGTTATGTGATGTGATAGTGCCGCTGGATTTTGACCGCGGTATGTGGTGTGACACTGAGTCCTATGCATAATTCGTTTTCTTGAGAAAAGTATTATTAATAAGTAAACGTTTTGGTATTTTGGATATGTACTTACTTTCGTATTTCCGCTTCGATTATGACTCGTATTTGATATATTGTATATTTCTACTTTGCATACTCGCATATTCCGTACCGACCCCCCCTTCGTTCTGGGGCCGCGTTTCATGCCCGCGGTGCATTTTGGTGATCCGCCGGCCTAGGATTTTCACTCGCCGTATTTGAGTGCTTCTTATTCCTCGGAGCCTACCTTTGGTAAATATTCGTCCGTGGTGTATATATTTGTTTGCTCGGGTACGGCGGGCCCCGTCCCGTCATATGATTCTCGTCTGTCCGTTTGAGGTCCGTGGACATGTTTGTGGGTTGTGCCTACTTTCGTACGGTTGTGTTTGTATATGTTGTGTTTGGGCGATCCCATTCGCGCGCGCGGCCGGTCCGCATATGTGTATATATGTTGTGTTGTTGGCCCCGTGTGGCCTTTGTTGGTATTTTTTAAATAACGTGGGGGTTATTTTGGATAGTCCGTAAAACAAAGGAAACTCTGCGAAATTTTTCTCGAAATTATCTAAATTTGAGACATAGCCTTGTCGGCCTCTGTTGGATACTTGGATGCGTTTGATATACCTTGTGATAGCGTTTGATAGGTGTGTTTGGGTGCCCAGATCGGGCACTAGTCACGGCCTACGGGGTTGGGTCGTGACATATATATATACCGTACCCGGCCCTCTAGTGAGGGAGTGAGTAAAATCATATCATAATCATAGTCATGTATGCATGCAGATATACATATATACATACCGTACCCGGCCCTCTAGTGAGGGACTCGGTGAAGCGTGTCCCGGCCCCGCTAGCAAGGGACTCGGTATGCCATCCTGGCCGCCATCCCCATCATCACATCATCATATACATATATACATATATAGCGTACCCGGCCCTCTAATGAGGGACTCGGTGAACAATGCAGAGGAATGTGCACGAATACGTACCCGGCCCGGGACTCGGTGAAAGACATATTGAGCTTGCACGAGCAGAGTAGTGAGAAACCATATGCATATAAAATCATAATCACAGACTCAATGAAGTGGTCTAAACGGAATGTCATTTGAAACATCGGACAATAGTATATCAAATATCTTTCGGACGTTATTCGGAAACATAGCATGCCATAAACGTGTCAACAAAACCATAAGGATCGTAATCATATTCCAAACCAATCCGAGTCCGCCTCAATCCGAGTCCGCCTCGGAAATTTACAAACTTAATTCACTTTAGAACTTCCTACGAACAAATCGAAGCGATCCGAGCCTTTCTGCGAAAGTTATGAACGTTCGTAGTTCCGGAATCATTTAGGAAATAAACTCTTTTTGAAAACAACTTTTATGCAATCTTTGAAATCCACTCATGCGGAAACATAAAGACCATAATTTGACTACATTAAGAATATGAATATCAAGAACAAATATGGATCATAAACACGCTCGGACCGCAAGAGTAGAGTTACCTCGTGATTCGTGTCATAACTTATTTTTAACTAAGACATGCCAAAGAAAGAAGGGCGAGCTTTACATACCTTAGCCGCTTCTTAAGCTAATCCGAACTTACGTCTTGACTTCTCACGATATACAATAACATCAATAGGCATCGAACATTAGCCATAAACATCGAAGAATCCAATTCCAAGCCATTACTTTTTCTACAGAAATTTCGGGAAAGACTTCCCCTATAATTGGACATCCCCGAGAATTCAACTCGGCCAAATCAACAACAACCAAGCCAACAACCATACTAACAATATCGATAAGCAAATTCCAAACGCATTCTAATATTAATAATTCTTTTCTACACAATTCGACCACATTTCAATTATATCCAAATAAACTACATACGATCAATTCAACACCAACGCTCACATATTCGATTACCAATCCGCAACCTTTCAAACAAAATTTAAGAACATTCCAAACAATATGCCATGGAACCCGTAATCACCAATTTCCATAGGACGACGACAATACGTTTCTTTCTTCCAAACTCATCAATAACACCAATAATCCATACATTCACAACATTATTTTCATAAATTCAAGAAAGCATACTAGAACCACATTACCTTCCAATTCAGCCCGCACAATTACCACTTCAATCTTGAATCATTAAGTCTTCATTTTACATTATAAAATTCACAACAACACCAACCAAACCCTAAATGAATTTAATTCATCATTCATATACATATGACCTACACACGGCCCCAACAACATCCACACTTCAATTTAAATCGTTCAACTTTCATTCGCATCACATAATCCACAACACAACAATCAAATTACACTAAGTAAAAGTAGTCCCTCATTCCTACACACCACCACACATGCACGGCTACAACAACAACACACGGCTACAACTTTGACATTCATGTTTTCATGAACTTCACTCATTTCCACATTCCACAACACCCACAAACCATGGATAACATATGAAAATAAAGTTTGAACCTTACCTTCCTCACTTGTTCTTCACTCGGCTAGAACTATATTCCGCACAAACGAGCGCCTTGCTTTCTTCAAAAACCCTTCCATGTTGACGAGGACCTTCCAATTGGTATGAAAGCTTGAAGAAAGAATTCTCATGATCAACTTTAGGGGGCTGGTTCGGCCAGCCCCATCTTGGCCGTTTTTCTCCTTCTTCATTTTTCTTCATTTTCTTGAACTTTCTAGTTGGCCAAATAATGAATTGGTCTTCCAATTCATGACTTAATCATATATATATATGTAAATGAGTGCACATGGCCGGTCATGTGCACTCTCTTTTCTCTTTTTTTTTCTTTTTCTTTTTCTCCAATTTTCTAGAATTTTTCCTAAGCTACAAAAGATGAATTCTCCCTTACCTTAGTCATCTTTTAATTACCTATATCATGCATCCATGTGGCCATGGTCCACTCCACCTTGGACGGCCACCTCCCTTTCTTCTTTTATTTTTTTGAATTTCAACTTTCCAAAAATAGAATACTTTCCAAAAATGGAATTTAACCCCAAATGCTTCCTTAACATTTCCATGCCAATAAAATCATACACAACTTAAGCCTTTAAAACATACAAAAGTCTCTACTTCGTCTCTCCGGATAGTCTTGTTCCCAACTTATCGTAATTCACTTAAATATTCCGACGTTCAAAATGCGAGATATAACATTATATATGAAACATGAGTTAATTCGCAGAAATGTATAAGACGAAGGCCAACTAAGGTACGAAAATTCCCTCTAGAAGTTTTGTTATCACAAGACTATGGAGTTAGTAATACAAGGCTAGATAGCTAATGGGGGAAGTGAGTGATGTTTTAAAGGAATCATTTGCATGACGAGCATTGGATGAGTTTGAAGTCGCAAAATGATACCAAATACACACTTCATTGATGAGATGAACTTGTAGTCTAAAAGAGACCTGCCTAAGGAATAGGCATGTATGTACTGAAGAACAGGAGAAACGTTAACAACCATGGCGGATTTTTGAGACAAATTTTGTGCTACACGTCGGACATTTCGTGTTGTTGTGCTGTGAATAGACTAACGCAAGCTTGAGGTGAACATGAATTCCATATGACCTTAAGGAGAGTATTTGATAGCCTTCGAGTGTGTACTACAAAATTTTTGAAGTATTACGAATCGGAGAACTTAAGTTCGTCGAAGGAAGTGAAGTATAAGTTGTGTTTGGGAAGGTTTAGCAATTATCGAGTTGATGATTATTTAGTAATGTCTTGAGGAGGAGCTATAAAACTCCTTAGATGTTTAATGAAGTGTTATGTAAGTGCCAAGAAGGTTCCATAAGGATTTGAAGTTGAACGAATCAACGGGAACAATTTCGGAAGAAAGGAGTTATACGACCACTTATACGGTCCACATAACTTTATACAGTCCGTACAACTTTTCCAGAGAAGGTCAATCCCTGGTGGGATTATACGGTCACTTATACAGACCGTATAAGTGTCCGTATAACCAAGTCAGGTCAAATTTTTCTCCAATTATATATATATGACCCAAGTTCATATTTTTCATTTCCCACATTCTCCACAACTCTTGAAAGCTCTAGAACATTCCCCATGTCATATTAACACAAACTCAAGAGAAACCAAAGATTAAATACCAAGAACCAAGGGAATCAAGTGTGGAGAGGCTCACTAGGGTTTGTAGAAGTCAAGATTTCTTTTGGTATTGAAGTTGGTGTTTCTCTCAAATGAGATACTTTAATCCAAAGTTCATTCTTGTACAATAAAAGGTGAGTTTTACATCTATTTCATGTTATTAAGAGTATTTGGTTGTTGAATAACTTAGATGGAGGAAGAAAATAGAAGATGAAGCTCACATATGGATTTAATGATATTTTTGGGTAGTAACTTAACTTGAGTCATAATTCTTAGTATGCTATGAGTATAATCTTGTTGTGGGTGGTACTAATGATGTTGAGGAAGTATTATATGTAAATGAGCATGGTGTTGTGTTGTAGTTATTGTTGTGGATGACTTTGAAAGGGAGTTTTGATACTTGAACAATGCTTAACTTGAAGAAGTCTATTGATTATGGTACTATGGGTGTTGCCATTGATGTTTGGGAGTTGTTTATTATATGGAGAAAGTTAGCGAAACAAAGGAAATGCTACCCAAATTTCGTTAGCTCCTAGTCGCTTTAGTTTAAACCTAAGCATGTCTTCAATGACCTAACCTTAGTACGAATTCTCTTGAATGTAGAGTCGCGAGCTTGGAAGGAGAACGCTAGATCATTAAGGAAACACAAAGGTATGTTAAGGTCGTCCCTTTCTTTCTAAAGGCATGATTCCTTTGTTGTGAACCTATATATGATACCCTCAATATCCCTATTCCTAAAAATGCTAGAAGCCAATGATTATCAAGATCCTTATGATATTGTTGATAAGTGCTTTTCATGATAATGATGATGAGTTCATTTCTAAAGATACCAAAGCTTATAGTTCTTGATGTTCTCATGATATTATTGAGCTTGTTTCATGATTATTGATTATACTCATTGATGTCAATCTCATCTTATGATTTTGTTCTTTCAAGGTGAGATATGTTCATGATGATAGTTCCATAATGATAATCGGAGGTTTACTGACCTCTCATGTCACTCCGATAGATTTATAGCTTTTACTTGGGCTCTCATGCATGCTATCTATATTATATGATGTGTATGGATACATGAGTATGTATACATGGGATATAGGAAAAGGTGAGGCATTATATACACATAGCCACCTGATCAATTGGCATATTATGATATCGTCCCGGACGCGGGATATATGGATAAATGGATCGGGTCGTTCGTTCCGTGTAATATATAGATATAATGGATATATGGACAGATAGATCGGGCGTCACTTCCACAGCAATATATGATATTATGGATTGGGCTGCACGTTCCGCAGCATTAATGATGATATACATAAATATATGTACGAAAGATGTTAAAGAAAGTTAACATGCATGACATCCGCCTTCGCAGGCAATCGTTCTGAGTTATCTCTTTATCTCATACTTTTATTTCTTTATGATGTTATTATTCATGCCTTACATACTCAGTACATTGTTCGTACTGACGTCCTTTCTTTTGTGGACGCTGCGTCATGCCCGCCGGTAGACAGAGAGAGTCCAGATTCCTAGGAGCTTATTCAGCAGACTTATAGGAGCACTCCACTACTCCGGGGTTGCAGCTTATTGGTATATTCTTTTGTGTACATAAAGGGGCATGGCGGGGTCCTGTCCCATCCTTATGATTTTCAGTATTCCAGTTAGAGGCTCGTAGACATATGTGGGTAGTAGATGTCTTATGATCTCTTTAGTGTATGTCTTGTATATCATTTTGTAGCCTCGTGGGCTTATACATTTGTATATATATGTTTTGAGGAGTAATTGAAGACTGTCCCATATTAAGTGTTGCTTTGAGAATTGTATTTATTTAGGATGAGGCAGATGATAAAAAGGAAAGGTGGTGCTCGGTAGGCTAGCTCCGGGTACCCGTCATGGCCCTCTAGTTGGGTCGTGACATTTTGTGCTAGATGACATCATAGTGATGAAATGAGAGAGCAAATAATAGCAGAAGATGATTTCTGGAAGGATGATAAGGAAATTTTGAAGATCTCCTTGATGGAAGATTAGCCTCATCCAAGGCCGGTACGTCTATGGGAATATGTTACCCGCTACATGTATGTGCAACTGACCAGATAGATTCAAACGACAAACAGTTACGGCTAAGACTTGTCGTGGAAATTACTGGGAGAAGTGGGATGGAAAATATAGAGTAGTGGGTTAACACCTTAAGGGGGAAAGACGAGACGACAAGTATTAACTTAGAAGTATGCCTAGTTAGAAGATCGAAGGATAATGACAAAGGAATTGGAAACTACCTCGAAGGAATATTACGCTAGCAGGCTAATAAGGTGTAAGGGCGATTTGACGATAAACACAACCAGTCAGTCATATGCACGGCTAAATAAAGATTGGGAGATAGTACTCTAAGGAAGGGATTGCTTGAAGTTTCAAGATAAGGGTGTGATAGGAAGTTCGGTAATGGAGAAATAGAGAAGGATTAAGTATGATGGCACTCGAAGTAAATAATGTATTGAGATAAAAAAAGTTAAGTAAAATAGCCACCGCGAGCTATTTGTGTGGATACAAAGTTTCAAAGATCGCAGAACAGCTGGGGAAGCATTGTACAGGAAAGCTTCAAAAGCAAAGCATTCAAGTTAGAATCTAGTAACGTCTTTGTTGAGAGAAGGATGCGGAGTTAACAGTAGAAGAAGGCTGAAATGAGAATGACCTAGTCGATACTTGACGATAACAGCCTGCGATGAAAAAGAATAAATGTGTATGATTATATGGAAGCGGAGGTTTATAGATGATACGGGAATTCCAGGCATAGAATATTCAGGAAGTAAGAGAATTAAAGTCGCGCTATAAATAAATGGAATGAGATGGACCTAAATGAGGAACTAAAGGCTAGTGGTGGTAGTGTAAAGGATAATGAGAATTAAGTTCATGTAAGACAGCTACATGGCATTAAATGAATAAGGATGGATCTAGAACCGGAATGGATACGTTTATTCTAGGAAATAGAAGAAGGGTATAGGATTACATACCGCAGAGATGATAAAGGTATATGAGAGGCTTGCTAAGATCACTAGAGAGCTTCAACTAGTAAAGTGTAGCATAGTCGAGGATAGCAACAACACGATATGATATATGTTGGAAACTTGAGCAAAGACATCATATCCTGGATATGGTATATCTCTTAAACCAAAGCTTGAAAGAGGATTCAGGAAAGGAGTATCTCAGCAAGATGGATTCCTAAGATATCAAATCGACTTTATGTTAAACATAGCAATGGTAGATGGTTTAGTCAGAGGCAACAAAGAAGTATCTTGACCTTGGTAGATCGAAAAAAAATTTACAGAGATCGTGGTCCATTAATAAATAAATAGAAGCTTGAAAGACCGAGGAAACACATGTATATGTCATTGAGGAATGAAGAAATGAAGGATCAGTATGGATTTTATAATTGTAAGGAATTAGGCAAGCTATATATGAAATTATTCGGTTACCTAATATTTTTGTTACCCGGTGAAGATGTCTAGTTCTCTACTAGTACCTGAGGATCAATGCATTCAGAGAAACCTGAAGAATATAGATTACCCCAGTATTTGTCTTCCACCTTGAGATAAGTTGTCACGACCCGAGCTACGGGCCATGATGGGTATCCGGGGCTAACCACCGAACACCACTCATTTTGTTATTCGTCAGCTCTCATTCATAACATATATACTCGTGATCATAGAAAACTAGTAACATTTGAAACACATTTACTTTTATAAACATAAGCCCTTCGGCTATCAAAATAATATATACATGCATATACATGAGGACCAGTGAGACCATATTGCCCATACGTACGTATCTACGAGCCTCTACTAGAGTACTAGACATATGGACGGGACAGGACCCCGTTATGCCCAAATCATGGATATATACACATCTGTACCAAAAGAATAATCAATGGCACCTCCAAAAAATGGAGTGCTCTCAAATCAGCTACTAGCTCCTATGGATCCGCACCGTTTCCCTGCCTACCTGTGGGCATGAACACAGCGTCCAAAGAAAAAGGACATCAGTACGAACATTGTACTGAGTATGTAAGGCATGAATGAAAGGAACATAATAGGAAAATCATAAGGCATAGATGGAGACATAACCTTTGTATGGATTCATTTTATACATATATCATACGTAGTATATCATAGGGATCATCATAGCATATACATCATCATACCATACATGCATCATCATCTCAATCATACATCATCATATCGTTAACCCGCGTCCGGGTAACTATCGTATGTAGCCCACTAGTGGTGATCGTGTCCGGCCTTTTAGGTGCGGTGGAATCATAGCAGCCCACCATAGCGGTGACATGTCCGGCCAATTAGGCACGGTGGAATCTCAAGCAGCCCACCTTAGCGGTGACATGTCCGACCAATTAGGCGCGGTGGAATCACATCATCGTACATATCATGGACTTATCATTATCATTCACTTCATAGACATATCATGGCTTTATCATAACTTAACATCATCATACATATATCATCAAAACATACATTAGAACTTTAAAGCAACTATAGCTATGTCGGGGTGACGTAAGGTCGTAACCCCCAATTACGTTATGGAGTAGTCATAGTCGTTATATCTCACCTTGGAAGGACTACATTTTAAGGTGAGTGTACATGAGGAAGACATTAATGGATCGTAGTCAACATCATTAGCTTCGTAGATACATCATATCGTAATCTCTAGAATCTTTAGGCTTACACTTATCATTTTCATTATCGTACTCATAGCGTATTTCTTATCTCGTATGACTATTCATGAACATAGGCTCTTAGTCTTTCGGAATGTAGGAAATTCACGAAGAAGGAGGAAAATCATGCATAAGATTCATGCCTTAGGAAGGAGGGTTGAGCCTTACATACCTTTGTCGTTTAGTTATTCTATTGCTTGCTCGATCTTCTTTAATGCACTCGTTTATACCTTCAAAGGAATTCGTATCGACATTAGCTAAACAATCATAAGAACATACTTACTAAAGCTAGAGAAAATTGGGCAGCATTTTCTTTGTTTATACTACTTTC
Source organism: Lycium ferocissimum (assembly GCF_029784015.1). NCBI lineage: Eukaryota > Viridiplantae > Streptophyta > Magnoliopsida > Solanales > Solanaceae > Lycium > Lycium ferocissimum. The sequence goes on from NW_026726221.1 coordinate 94,243, forward strand.
CACCATATTCCGTATCATCTCCCAACATTCATAACATCAATCACAATATCATAACAACAATTGTCATTCATTTACATTATTTGCATTTCACAATATCACTCCAATTCACCATAATCATGACCAAGGTTCACTATTGCGTTCTTTCATATCCAATACTTATTCCATGTTCTAAATGTCATTTATAATGTATTTATAATCTCAACATATCCATTTTCATGATTCATTCCAACTACTACCCAATAATGACACTATTCACACATTTATGATCCATTCTCTATACTCTTCTACAATCCAAGTGTTTCAACTTAATAATACTTCAAACAACATGAAAAGACCATGAAACTCACCTTAGATAATGGAGGAATAAGCCTTGAATGGTAATACACCTCTTGCACCAAAACCCTATTTCACCTTTCTTGAGATTTCTTGGTTTGGATGACTTTAGTGAGGTTTCATACACTTGATTCACTCCAATTCTTGTTATTGATCTTTGATTTCCTTGGTTTTCTTGTGGATGAAATATGTGGAAGGTTCTAGAGGTCTTGAGAGGTTGAAGAAGTGTATGGAAATGAAATAAATGAAGTGGGGATTGCATTTAAAGAGTTGGAACATTTCAGCCGTCGGGAGTTCCACGGACTGCTTCACGGTCTGTGGATCATGATGTTGACCGTGGTTCATGACCAGCCAGTCGACATTTCTGCTGGTAGTTCCACGGACCCATCCACGGTCCGTGGATCATGGTGCTGTCCGTGGAACATGGTCGTGGAACTCACAGTTCCACCGAAGTTGTTCCCGTCGTCTCGTTTGATCTCCAATCCTTATGTAACCTTCTTAGCACTTGTTTATCACTTCATTAGCAATCTAAGGGACATTATAACTCTTCCTCAAGGCATCATTAAGTCATCATTAACTCGATACTCGTAACTTTGCCCAACACACAACTTATAACTCACTTTCCTTAACAACTTTCAACTCGCTTTCCTTAACAACTTTCTTTCCTTAACTCGAATGTCTTTGGAAATCTTAATTAGGACCATCAAATACTATTTCTTACTTATCCAAACCTCGTATACATCATGCCCTTCGTTAGTCCATTCACTGTACGCTAAGGGAAAATTTTCGAGGTGTAACATAAGTGGATAGGTAGGGCGCTTTTCAGAACAGGTAATTAGACCTTTAAGGAAGTTGGGGTGACCAGTTAGTGTGTTTCAGTCACTATTCCAATATTCAGATGGCCTGTATGAAGCCCTATAAGAATGGAAGAGTATTAGACGATTTGAGATTTGGGATTTCATTCTGAAGAGACTTATGAAATTTGATAAGAAGGACAAATTTATCCTTGATACTTTAGACTTCATGAGATTATACGCAGAACCCAAATTCAGCTTGGAAAATCTGTACGTCCAGTCTTTCATGTGTTTATGCCTCACAAATGTGTTGGAAGTTCTTCCAGAGTTGTGCCAGTTGATGATTTTCAGATTACAGAACAATTATCGCTCGGGAGAGTCTCTACTACCCTATCAGATCACCAAGTTCCAGATTCAGGGATTGAGAACCAAAGAGGTAGCCTCGGTAAGAGTACTATGAAAGAATATGAATATAAAGGAAATGACTTAAGAAGCTGAGAAAGACATGAGATTCAGATATCCACATTTGTTCCTACCCCAGAGGAGACCCAGACAGAGATATCACAGCCTTTAGGTACGTATATGTTAATAGTTACTGTTATTGGTCGTGTGGGGCCATTTTTGTTATTGTTTGTTGTGGCCGTGTGTGGTATTGTATGGTTTGAGTTGCCGTGTGGCAGGTTGGTATTGGTATAGTTACAGGTTAGACTCTGCCGAAATTTATGTAGAATTCTTAGAAGTTAACATTCGAGGACGAATGTTTTTAAGAGGGGAGGAATGTTACACTTTGTAGTTTATTGCATTGAGATTCGTAGTACGTGGGTGTCTTCGTTCTGGACATCGGGATTTGTTTCAAGAATATATGAGGTTGGACATGCTTAACTTGTGATTATAAGTGTTTAAATTCATGTTTGGTGAGTTACGGAAGGATTTGGAGAATAAGTGAATCGAAGTGGGAAGGTTCGTCAAAAGTTGTTTTTGGAAAATATGGTATATGGGTCGTATAAGTGAGATATGGTCCGTATTTTGAGATACGGGCCATATGTAAGGATTTTTAAAAAACTTCCAGAGAAGGCAGTTTTGGATGTGGTTGTTACACCTCGTAAATTTTCACGTCGATTGCGTCGTAAGCAAACGAACATAAGTCCAGAGAGGCTATGATACCCCTCTAAGGTTAAGAAAGACTTTTAACAAGTGTTAAACAAGTATTTAAAGGTTCTGGGATCAAGAGAATAGGAGAAATTAAGTTTGTCGAAACATTGAAAAAAAATGGCAGAATTCTGGAGAAGATTTTTGGTCCAACTTGAGGGATGTATATCTACTAGAATATGAGGAGTTATGGAATGCATAATCTATGAAAATTGAAGTTCAGGAAGTTATCTTTTCAAGGCAATTTACAGATCGCAAATCCAAGAAATATAGTGAAAGTTACGGTCTGTATAAAATTTTATATTTGAATTACGGACCGTAATTTGAATTACGGCCAGTAATTTGTGGTCGTAAATATTGTGGCGGTGGATTTCCAGAATTATATAATTTTGATCCCCTCTTCATTTTATTTCCTTTTAACATGACCCCAAGTCCTAGAAACCTCTCCAAACATATTCTAACATATTTCCAAGCCTAAATCAAAGATCAAAGTGAAGATTAAAGTGGTTAGGGATTTCCAAGTGAGGTCTATACTTGTCTCCTCTTCTTAAAGATGCTTGGGTGAGTAAGGTGGAGTAACCTTGGAAATAAAGTGTCCTTGAATTTTGAGGTAAGATTTCATCTTAGTTCCATGCTTATGAGTTTATTTGGTAATTATGTTAAGATTTGAGGAGAAAAATTTGAGGAAAAGTTCAAATATGAATTTGATGATATTTTGAGTTGTAATTTAACTAGAGCTATAATTACTAGTAGGTTATTAGTATAATCTTGTTATGAGGGATAATAATGATGATGAGGAAGTGTTGTATACAAGTGTATAAGGGATTGTGTTAAAGTTGTTGTTATGGATTGATTATGAAGAGAAGTTTTGGATTTATTTGAGTCCAATTTGAATATAAATCTCTTGGCTATGGTATTGTTGATTTTGTTATTGTTGTTTGTGATTTGTTTCGGAATTTGGTGGAAGTAAGTAATAAAGGGGAGATGCTGCACAAATTTCGTTATCTCACCTAATAGTCTAGTTTGATCTTATGAGCGTTTCAACGACTTAAACTTAGTGTGAATTATCTTGAATGTAGATTTGCAAAATCGGAAGGATAGGGGAGGAGTAGTAAGGAGACGACGAGGAATGTTAAGGTTGTTCCTTTCTTTCTTATGGCATGATCCTATCAATACAAACCTATACTAATGATATCTATAATGTCCTTATTTCTAGAGATGCTAGAAACTCATGGTTCTTGCTGTTGTTATGTTATTGTTGATAATTTTCTTATGATTATTGATCTTCTCATATGATTGTTGATTTTATTCATTGATGTTGATCTCATCTTATGATTTTATTCTTTCAAGGTGAGATATGTTCATGATGATAGTTCTATAATGATAATCGGAGGTTTACTGACCTTACGTCACTCCGATAGAGTTATAACTTTTATTTGGGCTCTTATACATGCTTTATATTTATGTATGTATTTTCTCACACCGCGCCGCGCTATAGTCAGTCGGGCAGGTACATAGATGTGCACACCACTGCAGTGGGTAGTTTATGATGTTACCCCGGACGAGGGATGCCCCGGATGCGGGATGATGCTATTATGATAACACCAAGCCTAAATGGTCGGGCAGGATACTATATCTATGTATGTATAAAAGTGTTTTTTAAAAAATGCTAAGCATGCATGACATCCAGCTTAAGAGGCATTCAGAGGTATAGATTGATCTTTTTATCTTATGTCATTTTCATACTTTCATTATTTTGTTATTCATGCCTTACATACTCGGTACATTATTCGTACTTACGTCCTTTTGGTTGTGGATGCTGCGTTCATGCCCGCAGGTAGATAGGGAGACGGTTCAGACTCATAGGCTGTCTTCTCAGCGGTTGTATAGGAGCACTCCACTTGTTCCGGAGCTGCAGTCCAGTTGGTATGATCCTATCACACCCCAATTCTGATAGGGCATGATGGCCACCCGACCCTTACTTAGAGTCGAGCGAACTCGCTGGTTCTCGTTATACTCATAATCTTACTGGACTCATAATCATGAAATGATATGCATAATGAAAGCTTTTCAAAACATTCTTTTCGTCTTTCTCAAATCAAGTAAAATCTGTAATCATATGAAATTTGTAAAGTAATGCATAATGATACATCGGCTTACATAGCCGCTTACAAGACTGACATGCTATATACATGACTCTGTCTACAAAAGTCTCTAACGTAGAACATGATATCAAAACATAAGTTGGGACAGAGCCTTAACATACCCTTAATGCATCTGACTCAAATCATAAAGAAATACTCTGACTCGGCCATTCTCCGAATGAAAATGGAGTTTTCCAATCCAGCTGATAGCCTGGGAATACCCTACAATCAGTCTCCTGTATAATCTTTCCTCTAAAAAAATCTGGGGCTGAAGACAGTGCCCCCAGGCAAAAGGGACGTCAGTACGAATAATGTACCGAGTATGTAAGGCAGCAGTAATCATAAAAAATGAGATATGTGTCATAATGAAAGTACGAGAAACCACTTGTAATATGAATAGCCCCGAAGGCAGAGAATAACAATGTAAGTAGCCCCGAAGGCAATGACTAGAAATGTAAATATATACCATACCCGACCCTTTAGTAAGGGACTCGGTGAAATGTAAATATATACCGTACCCGGCCCTTTAGTAAGGGACTGAGTGAAATGTAAATATATACCGCACCCGGCGCTTTAGTAAGGGACTCGGTGAAATAATCATATATATACCGTACCCGGCCCTCTAGTGAGGGACTCTGTGAAATGATGCAATAAAACTGTTCATGAGTAGAATATTAGGAACAATCATGTACAAAATGAATCATCATCGGAGACTCAATAGAATAATTATAATGAACCAACACTTGAGAATCATAGACAACTGTCATGTCAAGTACCGCTAAGAACTAGAATTCATTGGAGCCATGTATGTTCATCGTTCGCTCGTTTTATGTAATTCATGCCAAAAAGAAAGAAGGGATAACTTTACATACCTTGTCCGCTTCTTAAGCTAATCCAAACTTAAGTCTCGGGCTTCCCAAGATCTACAACAACGTCAGTAGATACCAAACATTAGCTATAGGTACTTAGGAATCCAACCCTAAGCCAGCATGTCATTTATAGAAATTCGGACAGCATTTCCTTTATAAATTAAACAAACCCCGAGAATTTAACTCGGCCAAATCATCAACAACAATACGAACAACCATATTAAAAACATCAACAATTAATCCCATCGATCCAGCCCCTCAACAATATAAAAATAGTTTCAATAATTCAAACAATAATGCGACGAGCGGCAAGCTCGGCTTGTCAATTAAACAAAAGTTTTAACCCCATCTTCATTCCAAAATTTCTCAACAATATTAGCAACAACAACAACAATAACAAGTTCCAAAACAGCCACCAAACAACCCATACGATAAAAATAATTTATCTGATTTCCGATATAACTTTCGTATTCCTTTCATCTAGCAAAGTAGATACGACTTGGATAACTCACATACATCTAGGAGAGAGGATTTCTCACCTTATATGCCCAGATTTAATCTCCTTCCACCTTACTTCACTTCGAAGAAATCTCCGATTTACTATCATCCGGAGGAAACCGACTTTAGAACCGTGAAATCATTGAAGAGATAACCATGCTAAAACTTGAATTTATACTTACCTTGATCTTGTAATTAAGAAGGCTGGAGAGAACTAGAGGGAATTTGTCATAGAGAATCTGCCAAGGGAAAAGGTTTTAAGTGAAATCCAAGATCAACTTCCAAATACATAAAGTACCACCATCACGTCCAAATGGAGACACCCAAAGTAGTAACTTTATTGTGCCGTAAATTATTGACCAAGAAGAGCTGTATAATCCTTTGATTTATTGAATGACCCATCTTTGTTTAGTCTTAAAGCTTCTCAATCGTGAATGCTCTTGTAGATATGAATAAAAAAAATGGCAGAATATCCCTTTTGGAATAAGAACAATCAGGATACTTATTAGCTTATATCTTGCAAGGGACCCTTTTTATGTAAATTCCAATAATGCCCCTTAGTGTCTTATTGCCTAACCTATATTAAGTGACTTGGCCCATAACTTTCTATACATATCTTTGACCAACAATGTATAATACATGGCAGATTTATGCACTACAATTTATTTTGATCATCAATCTCATTTAGCTTCTCAAATACATTTCAACACAAGCGATGAGTCACTAACTAATTTTACATAGTGCCACCACTACTTTTCTGTGCGTGTGTATAATTTCACACTTGCTGCTACTTGTCAAGATCCATATAGATTATATCCACATAATACTTATCCCATTATCTTAATTAATTTCTTGCCTTCCACTACAATCCCCCATTTAATCAATTACACACATAATTAATTCCTTGATCACTATTCACTTGAATAAAAATCATTTCTCTTTTTAACATACCTTATATACTCATTATCATAATCGTGTGGTAGAACTCTAGTCCATAGGCTCTTTATACCTACACAAATATTATTCACAATCACCGTCGTCACACTTGTTAAGGCCTAAATTATTTTTGGACTTCATTCCTCATATACACCAAGTTCTTGATTTTCTTGCTTCGATGTGACTAAATTCTCCAGGCTTGGGTAAATTTGCTCATGTTGGACGGTTCAATTTCCCGGTCCAAAATACAGGATATTATAGATTGGATCGTATTTCATTCAAATAAATTTCAAACCTCAGCGAAACTTATTTTCTTCGATTTGTCTAACTTCTAATATTTACAACATATTTGTACCATCGCTCTAACCACCTACAAGCTTGGGGGATAACCTCGTTTCTGTTACTAATGTCATTTAACTCACACGCTTTCCAATGCATGAAAACACGGGATGTAACATCCTTCCTGTCACACCCCGATCTTACTAGGGTGTGATGGGCACCCGACCCCATAATCGGAGCCGAGCGAACCCTCGGACTCTAGTTACACACATATTCTATTGATTCTAAATCAATCAAGGTAAAATACATAGTAGAATTTTCAAAATCTTTTCGTCGTTTCTCAAATTAAACACGGTTTGTAAACATAAGGGCTCGTAACATAATGTATAATAAAAATACATCAACTAGTGGAACCCTTTAAAGCCGACACTCTAGACCCACGACTCCGTCCGCAAAGTCTCTAACTCGAACAATTGCATAGCACATATAATCCGACTCCTACAAAGACCTGTGCACAAATGGAGTCTACCAACTCCGCCGGAACGTCTCCTCGCAATAACTCTTACTTGTCCGAGTGTACCGCGCGGCATGAAACGCGGCGCCCACGAAAAGTATGGCGTCGATGAGCAATGTACCGAGTATGTAAGGCATGAACAATAATGTAGTAAAGAGTATACATATGAATAATATCCGTATAAAAACATGGAACATATCATGTGGGAGAAGAGTAACCCGTATACGTGAATGCCGCCTAGGCAATGCCAAGCATGCTTGTCTTTCATATCATATCATTTCAT